>NW_006399837.1:13681159-13694929 GCF_000299155.1 Elephantulus edwardii | reverse complement strand
CAGTTCATCACTGAGAGAATGTACCTGGTAAGTGTCGTTGGCACGTCCTCACGGCAGCACAGCCTCCACTGTTGGTGCTGTTAAATGCTGTCGAGGATGGGTGTGTCAGAGGCGGTGTAGTTGGCGCAGGATAGAGCAGGGTTTAGGGCTGTTGTGCATAGGGTCGCTATGAGTTGCAAACGACTCGACTTGATGGCACATAACAACAACAACAACTGATAAAATGCAGACAGGAAGCTGGCACTCTAAAGGGCCCTTGTGTAAGAAACAAGGAAACCAAATGTATGGACACACCTTTTTCTTTATCACCTTGATGTAAATGGTACTTTAATAGTGTAACTTTGAGTTAGATAGAAAGAGTTGATAGCAAAGAAGGTGGACCCAAGAAATGAACATGCCTTTATTAAGTGGACTGCAGAGGGACGCCAAGTGTCTGCACACAGAGAAGATCAGAATGGTGTGCAGGCAGGCAAAGACAGGCTCCTTTTAGTAAAGATGCTATTAAGGAGTTTTAGAGAGGATGGTAGTTTGCTTAGGAATTCGGGAACAGGGGTCCTGTTATTGAATGCAAGAGTTCTTTCCATAATCAATTGCCAATAAGACCTGATGGATTGCAATACTCAGAGCACTTTATTAAGCAAATCTGGGAGAGTAATGAGAATCATCTAAAATGCTCCAGTCTAAGAGCAGTCACTGTCTTTTTCAGTTATTAGTAAACAGCTTATTATATAGTTTACATATGACTAAGAAAAACATCTTCAAAGAAGTAAACGCTAATCCTGTTACATGTAACTGAGAAAAACATCTTCCACAAGGTAAATGCTAATTCAAAAGAGAATTATATACAACTTAGAGAATCAAGACCAAAGAGGTGTAAACTAATCCAGGAAAGATGCATTTCCTTTTCTGGTAAACAAACAGTTTAAAATACTTAACATGATTAAAGAAAGAAAAACAGAGCTCTTGGAAAAACAACCAGTTTTTCAGGCTGGAGGCAACTGATGTCAGTTTTACAACTATACTTATGTTTGAATAATCCTGAATTTATTAATATCACCCTGTCACTGTCAGTATGTGGTCAGGCCCAGGGCCCCATCAGGATCTGGTCACCTAGCCACCTTGTCAGGATACGGGCAAGCATTATCAAGACATTGTCCTGCTCAAGGAATGGTCAGGCCTTGGGAACAGTGACATTCATCCTCCACTTTGTGTAAGTCCTGTGAGATGTAACCATCAGCTATTTAGCTGGCTAGCTAAACTTTTCTAGAGTCTTTTTCACTGTATCTTTTTCCTTTTCAATAGTGTTAGGTCTTCGCACTGGATGTAAGGCCAAGTACTCAAGAAAAACCAGAGAGCAAGAAAGAAAGCTTAAGGCAGCTTTATTTATTTTTTTTTATTTTAAAAAAATTTTAATAATTTTAATGAACATTTACAGAGATTTTGGATTTCCATTCATTCTTTGCTGTACTTCTCTCCCTGCTTAGCCCTCCCCCTCCCCACTCCTCTCTTTGAAAAGTAAAAGAAAAACTCCCTCCCTGGTACACAATCACCCCCACCCCATTTCTCCTGCCACCCCAAGTACATTCCACTATGCAACCTTAATTGTGGACTCTTGTGATAACCGTAATACCCTATCATATGTCGCTTTTAAATTATTCTCTCCCTCATCTGTTTCAGTGCAGTATACACAATTTATCCAGTTTTCTCAGTCTTACCCCAACCCTGATATCAGTCCCATTTTACAGCAGTGGCACCATGCAGTATTTGTCCTTTTGCGACTGAGATATTTCACTCAGCATAATGTCCTCCAGGCTCACCCATTTTGAATAATATTGCATGAGTTCCTTGTTTTTCAATGCCGCGTAGTATTCCATTGTGTGAATATACCACAGCTTCTCTATCCATTCGTTTGTTGAAGGCAGCTTTATTAAGGGAACTCCTGGGCGAGCTTCCTTGGTCCCAAAATGGGAAACAAGGACGTTGTACTTAGAGTGTCTTTGGGAGGGTTTTTGTAACAGGGTCTTCAGGGAGGGAAAGGAGGAACATTCCATTGTGGTTCATGGTTCAACCAGGTGGGCAAAGCCAGTTAACTCCTTTTGTTGACATGTCATATTCTTCGAATTCTTTCTTCTCCCCCTTGACTTTGGGCCTAGCATATAGCATGCTGGAATAAACTGCCTTTTCTTGACTTTTAGTAACTAGAGTAGTTACTAGGAGCTCCCCAAATAAAACAAGCTTGGAAGCAGGAGTGTCATCCACTTCCATAATAGGTTGCCTCTGGAAACCTGATGAACCTGGAGAAAGGGTGAAAGTTATACAGGTGTCCAGGTCTTTCGTTCATAGGGTCACTCTGAATCGCCTACGACTCAACGACACTTAACAACAACAAGACTAACATAGACTAAGAAGAAAGGCTTGACAATCTACTTCTGAAAGTCACTAATGAAAACCCTAATGGACAGAACAGAATATTGTTTGACTGGCTTCAAATATGTAAAAAATATGAAGATGGTGGGGGAAAGTGTACTTGGGAGGCTCAGTGATACATGGGGTTGTTGTGAGTCTGCGCAGTTAACAAAAACAGTAATGAGGGTTTGCCAACAGCCCTTTGGTCTGGTAGGTCACTCCCGGCCCCGTGGTGCTTCTGATATGCACCAGTTCTTTAGCTAGACATTGCTGGAGACCCTGTGTACCTAGTGACTGCAAAATGCCAAGACAAACAGATATGTGTTGGAGAAGGTGCAACCAGAGTGCTTCTTGGAGGCAAAGACGAAACCTTGCTTGAGCCTGTTGCACCTAACAACAAGGGAGTCCCTGGTTTGAGATGCTAGTTTAATGCAGACAGCAGTTCCATGTTCTTCAGCACCTTTTGCTCCTCTTTTCACATCATGTCTCTCCACAGGATGTTCACCGTGCCCAGACCCTTGACGGAAGCCCTTCTTCAGCACTTCATCTACCAGAAGGTGGAGATCTCCTACGCCATAAACAAGCCATTCCCCTTCTTCGAAGGTCTCCGAGACAAGCAGTTCATCACTGAGAGAATGTACCTGGTAAGTGTCGTTGGCACGTCCTCACGGCAGCACAGCCTCCACTGTTGGTGCTGTTAAATGCTGTCGAGTTGATTACGACTCATAATGACCCTCTGAACGTGGATCTGAACCCTATCTTATCCTGTGCCTTTCTCATCATCTCTGACACTCTCGAGCCCATTGCTGCAGTCACTGGGTCCGTCCACCTAGTTGAGGGTCTTCTTCTCTTTCGCCAGCCCTTCACCTTTCCAAACATGATCTCCCTCTCCAAGGAACAGCCTCTCCTAGAAACATGGCCAAAGTCTGTGAGATGAAGCCTTGTCATCTCTGCCTCCGAGGAGCATTCTGATTGTACTTTCTTCCAGACATATCTGCTTATTCTTTTGGTAGTCCATGGGGTCTTCAGAAGCTCTGGTGGCCTAGTGGCAAAAAGCTGTACCGCAGTCCTGAAGGGATGCAGTTCGAGGCCACCAGCTACCTCAAGAGAAGGATGGGCAGTCTCCTCCCATGCGATTAATTGCCCATGAAGACCGTCTGGGGGGTCAGCTATGGGTCAGTTCTGACTCAATGGTAGACAACAATAACAACAGCATGGGGTTTTCAGTACTCTTCAACACAGCCCCCACTAGGTATGCCCTACTGCTGAGGTATCAAACCACAGTTCACCAAGGCTTCTGGAGATGAGATGACTCAACCCTACACACTCATCACCACAGAAGACGGCGTGGTTGGGAAAAGTAGTATAACTGGATTCCTTTCAACTCCTGACTCCCAGCTACAAAGTTCTTCACCCATAGTCAGCTCTGATATGAGGCAAAGTGGCTGTTGAGAGTGATGGTTCTCGGAGCCAAATGGCACTCTGTGCAATAAGTACGAATTTTCACGTCTTTTCTGAACCCTAGGCTCACTGATTGAAGCATCCAGCCGGCTTGGTCTGCTCCAAGTCTCTCTTCAGATCACACTCTACTTCTCAAAAGCAGCCTCCTTCACCTGCACCTCTAATTTAGATCCTTGGTTCTCTCTCATGGAATCGTTCCCCTGAGTCACTTCTCACAATTAGTAGTTGAGTGTGTATTTGCTTGGTGATTGCCTTCTTTCTCATCTGAGAGCACCCTGTGTGAGCAGCACCATGTTCAGCTGCCCACTGTGTCCACCCAGGGCCCAGCTCCCTGAGCCTCATAGCTGCCCAGCAAAGAGCTTTCATTCAATTCTCATTTGCCATGTTTTCATCTCGGCCCTGATCTCAGCATGATGCTTCTGATGCTTACCCTGTGGTGGGACCCTTTCAGACCAACCCAAGTACAAGGCCAAGAGTAATTAGCAGAGTGGTCCATTGCTGAAACATCCTAACCAAAGCCTTCAAAAAATGATTACAAGGGGAGCTCTGATGGTCTAGTGGCAAGGAGCTGCAACTATAATCCCAGAGGCACACGGTTTGAATCCACCAGATGCTCTGCCGGGGAAGGAGGGACAATCTCCTCCTGTACCAGTCAGATCTGATTTGATGCTACACTCACACAAAAATAATAAAATTTAAAAAAAAAAAAGAAATGATTACACAGAAGCTTGCTTTGAATACCTCTGACAGTACATTTACACATTTGGTAACTAAAAGGCTGAGAGTTCAAGTTCATCCAGAGGTATGTCAGAAGAAGAGCTTGGTTCTCTCGCTCCAAAGATAACAGCTCTTGAAAACCCTATGGAGCTCAGTTCTACTCTGAACAGACTTTATGAGTCAGACTCAACCCAATAGCAACTGATTATCTTACTTTGACTTTTTGATCCCTTGAAATATCTCTTCCTTTAAATGTTCCTAAAAATAAAGTTCAAAAACAGACTTACTTTTAAAGAGTGGAGAATTATTTCTTTTTTTATAGAACCTGTTGCTGTTGTTGTTGTTGTTGTGTGCCATCGAGTTGCCTGTAACTCACAGTGACCCCATGTACAACAGCCCTAAACCCTGCTCTGTCCTGTGCCAATCGCACTGTCTCCGACACACCTACCCCCATTACCTCAGTCACTGAATCAATCCACCTCAGAGAGGGTCTTCCTCTCTTGCTCTATCCCTTCACCCTTCCAAGCATGACGTCCCTCTGCAAGGACTGATCCTGTCTTGCAACATGTCCAAGCTATGTCAGACGAAGCTTCAGAATCCTTGCCTCCAAGGAGCAGCCTGGCTTCATCCTCTCTGGGATGAACCTGTTTGTTTTCCAACAGTTCATGGTGTATTCAATACTCTTCTCCAGCAGCACAGCTCAAAGGCATTATTCATTCTTCAGGAGTGGCATCCAATTCCTAAACAAGATGCCTCTGGAAACTCTATGAACTTTGGTAAATGTCAATAGTTATAGATGGGCTTCAACCCTTTTGTTCATAGGGTCACTATGAGTTGTGCTTGACTCGAAGGCAATCAACAACAACAACATCCCTGGTCATTGTCCAGCTTTCTGATGCATATTAAGTAATTGTAAAGACTATGGCCTGAATCAGGCACACCTTAGTCTCCAGACTGACATCATTGCTCTTCAGTACTCTGGAGAGGTCTGTGACAGCAGGCTTTCCCAACACATTTCATAAATATATGTGAAATTCCAAAACCAGACATGTGAAACTGGGACATGTGAGAATTTCTTTATTTTCTTTTATTTTGGTGTTAGATGCATTTTTTAAAAGTTGTGATTTGACTAAAAGTTTGCAAAGCAAATTAGATTTCCATTCAGTTATCTAGGTGTATTATGTTTTATAACATTGATTACAACACCCATGATGTAATGAAACTCTTTTGCTTCCTCCTTATAATCCGTGTTTCCATTAATCTTCTTTTCTACCCCTTCCTACCTTCTGGGTTTTATCCGTGGGCAGATGCTGCCCTGTGACCTTACATGAATGGTTCTTCTAAGGAGTGAGTGCCTCCCTCTTGCTATTATTGTTGTTATACACTGTTCAGTTGGAACCTACTCATAACTGACCTTCCAGAGCATTTTCAGAGGTTGTTAGCCACATGGCAGGAAATTCACCATCATTCTTCTGCAGAGCAACTGGTATATTCGAACAGTTGGTTGAGTGGGAACTCCTTACCCCCTTGAACTCTTTATTATTTAGCTGCAAGTCGAGCCACAGGAATGAGTTTTTTCCCCCCCAATTAGAAGGTACTAAGGGGCATGGTCTTGGGGTTTCCATTAGTTTTTATTGGAGCAGTAAGTCTGGTCTGCCTTTTACATTTTGAATTTTGTTCCGTATTTCCCCCATGTTCCTTTTAGGTGGCCTGCAGTGGTGTCGGGCACCACCTAGTTCTTCTGGTCTCAGGATCATAGAAGTTGAAGTTTGTGTGATTTATTAATTGAAGTTTGTGAAAACTATTAGTCTGCTTCTATCAGTGACCTATTAGAAGCAGCTCTGTGACATAGTAGTGAGAAGATACCCTGGAATCACAAAGGCTTGTGGTTCGAAACTACTAGCTCTTCCAGAGAAGGATGGGTAGTCCACTCCTGTGTGATTAACTGCCTCTGAAAATCTGCTGGAGATTAGCTATGGGTTGGTTCTGACTCAAACACAAGAACAACACATGGAAAAGACCCTGCATTGGGTAACTTCAGGGGATAAGATGGCCCAACTTCGTCCCATGGAGCACCTGGTGTATAATTCACCTCATTTCATCTCACTTTATTTTATTAGAGTGAATTGTTCTAACTTATAAATTTTATTATGAGTTGTGATACTGGAAAAGAATATTGAACATACCATGGACTGCCAAGAGAACTAACTGTCCTGAAGAGGGTGAAACCAAGCTGGTCCTTAGAAGTAAAGATTTTGAGACTCCATTCCACATTCTTTGGGCATGTAGCCGGGAGGGACCAGTGTTTGGAGAAGGATATCATACTTGGTGTGTTTCCAAATTTGGGGGCTCAGCCTCAGTTGCCATGCTTGTTAATATGCTCTACGTTTGTTCTATTACACATCGGGTTTTTAAAGGTCTGTTGTATTTCAGAAGTGGGTAGCCAATCCTTCTTCCTAGTCTATCTTAATTTTGGTGCTTTGCTTTAGAACAATATCTTATAGTCAAGTATTTTACCAAAAGGAGCAGATGAAAGACATTTCCACTTACAGAAATAACCAATACATTCAGTGTCCCAACTCCTGTGTGTGTGTCTTGTCACTTCTCTTTCCCTACTACATGAGCCTCCCTTGCACTCCTGCCTACCCCGTCTGGAACCTCCTTGCCCCCCAGCCACCCCTTGATATGCTGGCTTAGGCTACAAGTCTCTTCTGTGATGTCTTGTGCCTCACACTCCTGCTGGTCTCTCACTCTGATGCCTGTCTTGTAGTTAGGAGGATTTAAGTCCAAATCCCATGTACCAGCTTCAGGGAAGGACTTTTGTCTGAGGCACTACTGGGGAAAGGTTATTGCCCCCGAACGTCTGCTTTGTGACTTAGTGTCTCTGTTCTTCCTTTTGCATCACATTGCTGTCACAGTATGATAATTTCCAAGGTGAGGGGTAGGTCTCCTCTCAAACTGGTTGCTGAAACTGAGGAGGATCTGAGCACTTGCTGCAGAAGGTCAAGGACTATAGTCTTCAATATGGATTGAAGCTCAGCATCAAGAAAACAAAGATTCTCACCACTGGGCCGATTGGCAGCATCACGATGGATGGAGGAGATTGAGGTTATTAACAGTTACAGATTACTCGGCTTCAAAAGCAACACTGTTGGCACCAGAAGTCAGGAAATCAAAAGATGAATCATATTAGGTAAATCTGCTGTCAGAGACCTCTCTGAAGTTCTGAGAAGCAATGATAGAGTAGAAAAAAATTCTAGAGACTAAGTTGTGCCTGATCCAGGCCATGGTCTTCATAATTACTTGCTATGCATCAGAGAGTTGAACATTGACTAAGGACGACAGAAGAAGAATCAATTCCTTTGAGTTTTCGTGCTGGAAAAAAGTCTTGAACATACCACAGACCACCAAGAAAACAAATAGGTCTGTCTTGGAAAGGGTGAAACCAAGTTTCTTCTTAGAGGCTAGGATTTTAAAGCTCCATCTCATATACTTTCGGTATGTGGCCAGAAAGGACCAATCCTTGGAGAAGGCCATCATGCTGGGAATGGTGGAGGAACAGCACAGGAGAGGAAGATCTTGGATAGATGGATTGACACAGTAACTAGGGCAGTGGGGGTGGGTGTGTCAGAGTCAGTGAGACTGGCTCAGGACATGCAGGCTTCAGAGCTGTTATACATAGGGTTGCTATGAGTTGCAGGCGACTCAATGGCACATAATGACAACAGCAATGAAGGTAGGTGTGTCACAGGAAGTGAGATTGGCTCAGGAGAGAGCAGTGTTCAGAGTTATTATGCATATGGTCACTGTGAGTCATAGTCAACTCAATGGCACATAACAACAACTCTAGTGGCCTAATGGCAAGAGACTGTGCTGAAGGCACAATCCTGAAGGCACGTGGTTTGAGGCCACTAGCTGCTCCATGGGAGGCTGGCCAAATTTGTTGGAAGGTCAGCTATGGGTCTCTGACTCAATGGTATACAACAACAATAACGATTTAGAAATTACACTTTACCATAAGAATGTAAGGGAGTTCTGGTGGAAGAGTCTGTCGGGAGTTGTACTGCTTATTCAAAGCCTGTGCCTTTCTCTGATGGTGCAAATCCACCAGGGACTCTGAGGGGGAAATATAGGCAATCTCCTCCTGGTCAATTTACAGCCTTAGAAATTCACTGGAGTGTCAGCTGTGAGTCAGTTCTGACAGCTGCAAGCATGAGATAAGAGGATGTACGTGTAGGAGGAAACATAGTTTAGATAAGTCTGGTGCTGTCTGCTCTTTAACGCATTCACTAAGGGTCTGGGAATGTATCTTCTGCAGGTAAAGGGGGGGCGACCGTATTTATAGTAATCCTATGCTCCATTTCTTCAGGAATCTCTGGAAGCCTGTCAAAACTTGGTCCCTGTCTCAAGAGTGGTGCACAATATTCTCACCAAACTGGAGCCAGCATTTGACCTGTCCCTTCTCCTGACATTGTTCAGCTCTGTTAACCTGCGTGAATACCCTAGATTATTGAAGATTCTCCGGAGCTTCAAGAGTGGTAATGAGGTTTCTTGAATTTTTTTGTGGGGCCTGGGAGAATTACCTCTGTGATGAGTGGGTTTATTTTGAGCTCAGTGGCACATAGTTTGCTTTTCCCACTGTCTCTGAGAAAGCACGGATGACCTCTCCCATGGACGTTGCTGGAAGTGTGGCCCTGAGGTGCCTCCGACCTCAGTTCTCTGTGATGAATTTGTAGAGAACACCAATGTGCCTGTCTTGCCTGCTCCAGGGGGGAAATTGTGAAGCTTAGCATAGGAACAGTCTTTATGTAAGAGCTGAGATTCAGGAGGACATCTGGAAGGAAGCTTTGGTGGCCTAGTCTGCAGGGAGATAGACTGCTGACCCCAAGGCTCTACCTGTCTGGCAGTTCTAATCCACTAGTGGTTTCTTGGGAGAAAGATGGGCAGTCTCCTCTAGTACCATTGGCCCTCCATTGGAAAGTCATCCATGGGTTGTTGGTTCAGACTCTACACCGTGAGTTTTAGGTTTTGTTTGAAGGATCCCTGGTAGGCTAGGGTCAAGTCCTCAACTGCTAACCAAAGGTGGTCAGTTTGGACTTACCAGATGCTCTGTGAATAAAAAGGTGTAGCAGTCCATTTCTGCAAATATTTACAGCTGTGGGACCCTAAGGGTCAGCTCTGCTGTGTCCTGTAGGGTCAGTCAGCGTTGACTTGATGGCTGTAGGCTTGCTTTGGGGTTGCTGTTCCCTGTTTGGGATAACTGCCCTTCTTAAATAAAGGGTGGAGAAGAATTGTAAAAGAAACCTGGCACGCAGAAAGCCAAGAACCTACGGACCTGAGGGAAAGACTGCTGCTGTGTACCATCAAGTTGGAACTGACCCATAGCAGACCCTCCCAAAGGTTTGCAGAGGCAGTAAATCACAGGGAAATTGTCCATCTTTCTTCCACGGAGCAGCTGGTGGATTTGAACTGCCTACCTTTGAGTTGTCAGCGTGATTCCTTACTACTGAGCCACAGTCATTGTGAGTCTGGAGGAAGCTTCCAGGCTGCAAAGATGAACAAAACCAGATGGGAAGACTTGTAGCAGGACTCGGGATCTTACCCTCTTTGCCCTGGGGAAACGGGCTGTGTTTATTTATTTAAAGAGACCTCTATTAACATGGTCGCATGGACAGTAATTAGCTCATGGGCTGTGAAAACAAAGTGGAAGAATAATAGAGAAAATGAAGTTCCTGGGTACAAAGTACAATTCGACTTCACCTATAAAACTACCTTGGCATTAATTTGAGAGTTCAGTGTGGTTAGATAGAAATAGCAAATCTACAGGTAACATCAATGACGTGGAAGGGGCCATACCTGGACCACTGGTGGGGATGACTTTGCTTCTGCACTCCTGGAGGAGGGTGGAGGGGTGGCTCCATGCCTCTTTGCTGTTGGAACTCAAGAATAAGCAGTTCCCCTTCTCCGGAAGTGTAACTTGGGGTGTTGATATGGGCTCTTCCCTCTGTGCACAGTTGGGTACGCCAGCCGAGGGCGGAGCAGAGCCATCTTATCTGACGTCCACACTGTCGCAGCAGAAGTGGGCTCCAGAGGGTACCGTCCACGCCAGGGCCTCCTACCTCTGCCGCAGCCTCCAAGCAGTTCCCCCAGCCAGCCTGAGGCATCCACACAGCACAGCAGTGGGATCCAGGGTGAAGCACCCTATCCTACTGGCCCTGCCGTGATCATCTCTGAAGTCATCCAGGAAAGAATATCTCCAGGTGAGAGACAGAACCCCCCCACTGAGGGTGCCAGGACACCCAGCCTCTGTCTTTTTAAGTACAGTCCCTTCCTCCTGCCCACCTGTCCATGCACAGCCCTTTCCAGAGGATTCCACTTGCTTCATGACCCTGGGGAGGCCCAGAGTCCAGCACAGCTGCTGGGGTCCTCAGGGAGAGAACCACAGGTAGGAACTTAAATAGCAGACCTATATGCCCTCCCAGCTCTGGATATGAGATGTCCACGTTCTGGGTGCCTGTGGGTCCGTGCTCCACAGCTCAAGGGGAAGGCCCTCTCTGTCTCTCCCAGCATCTGGCAGCCACGGAGTTCCTAGACTTGCAGGTGAACCACCCTTGGCTCTGCCTGCACCTTCACAGGAGCTATGTGACCTCACGTTAATTACATCAGCCAAGGCCTGAGACCCAGAGAAGTTCACATGCGTAGACACACAGAGTAGGACTTCAGCATGCCTTTTAGGGAACACAATTCTACCCAGAAGACCAACTCCATACCCTTAGGTCTTGGGGCTCTCTCTGCCCTGGGCATTTTCTATTCAGTTCCTCTCTGGACCGCAGTCCTTGGGACTTGCAGGTAATTTCCCTCCTCTTCTCAGCGACCAAGGATAGCTCAACAATCTATACAAGTGATGGAGAAAACACACGGGGAACTCTTAGCTGCTCTCCCGGTTCTGTGCAAAGTACCATTGGTGGGATGACATCACTGCATCCCTGGTGACCTTGAAGGAAGACCTCACGCCTACAGACCCAGAGGCTTGTGACGAGAACTTGGGGAAGAGTGCTGGTGCCGCAAAGGGAAGGAGGGAAAAGGGGCAGGGGCCCCTTCCTCCACTCAGTGTAGGGCAGATAGTCAAGGACATTTTGCTGTGGCCACTTCGATATTGTAATGTCCAAACCATCAGTTTACCTTAGAGTTGATTCCAACTTAATGGTGGGCCATAGTGTGTCAGGAGAATGGAGAACTAAAATTTCCAATGACTCTTCAGAAGTAGATTGCCAGGCCTTTCTATGGAGACACATTTTGGTTGGTCTCAATCTGCCAACCTTTAGGTAAAGAGTGTTAACTGTTGCATTGCACCAGACTATAATGCCCCCAGAGCCCTGTCAAAATACAAAACGATCCAATGACTGAAAAAACACTCCATTTTATCAAGGAGAGGGTGGCAGCCTCACGGGTCATGGGCCTTTACGGGTTAAAACTCCAAGTCCTGTCTTTGTCAGTTAAGCAGAATCTAACAGGTGAACGTAGTGTGTACGTCTGTAACTCAACTAAAAATCAAACCCACTGTGACCCCGTGAGTCACAGAGAGCTGGCTCCAGGGATTTTGCAACACCTTGGGGAGGCAAGTGGATTCGAGCCCCTAACCTTTAGGTTGCTAGATGGATGAAAATGGTTTGCACCACCCCAGTGCTAACCAGTACAGGCTGCCTTCTGCTTTCTTCACATCTTCACACAGTCCTTGCATGAATATTCGAGGGAGTCTGCGCCTTCACTGTGTCCCAGACCGAGACAGCAGCCACAGACAGAGCCGCTAAAGAACAGTCACACACAGGCATTGAAGCAATAACAGATACTTGTCATCTTACAGCCATCAGAATTCAGCGTCACCACCTGCCACTGCTCTCAGTGTCATCCTTGAGCAGTGGCTACTGAGAGCCCCTGTACATCTCTTCCATTGAAGAGGGGAACTTCTCTATGGGGTCTGACAGCTTTCCACTGTGAGGGACTCACCTCCCTCCCTGATCCGCCATGACCCGGGCAGGGAACCAGCCACACTCACAGCTCAGCTGGGTAAACTGCAGACAAACCCAGGCCTGTACCTCTAGCTCCCCTAGGATTGCCCAGAACCTTCTCATCAGTCTGTTCTAACTTCTGAAATGAATCAAATGTATTTCCCCCTGCCCTTATCAATAAAAGAAGTTCCCCAAAAGGTACATGGCCCCCCCTTTAGCAAGAAAGGTGAGGGTCATCTGTTTCCTTCAGGGTTCAGGAGGGCTCATTCAGCACCGTTGTCTCTTCTTCAGAATCCTCCCTGTCCTAAGTGTCCACCATGTCTCCAGGGTCAAGGCCTCACGTTAACTAATTACATCTGCAAAGACCTTGGGTTCACCGTCATGGATATTGAGTGTAGAACTTCAACACGTCTTTTCACGGAGACAGTTCTACCCATAAGACCAACTCTGTGTCCTCAGATATTGGGGCTCCTTCTACCCTGGACATTTTACACTCATTCTGTCCCTGGACCCAGTGTTTGTGACCTGTAATTATTTTTCTTTTCCTCTTCAGTGACCAGTGACAGCTCAACAATCAAAACAAAGGATGGAGAAGACTCACAGGAAATGCCTAGCTCTCCCTCGGGGTCTGTGCAAGGTACTGCTGATGGAGGGGCCTGTTCTGCAGCGGTCACTCCATCTTCCTCACTGGCACTTGTGAAGATGATAGGGGAAACCAGAGTGCACGGCTAGTCCTGCAAATACGTCACTTCCCCCCCCCCCGCTCACTGCCTTCTAATGGGAACATCTCACAGCTGATCTTCTGCCAGTGGATTCCTGAGGCCGTGGATTGTGTGGAGGAGACTTCCCCTCCTTCTCCCATGGAGGGGCTGGTGGATTTGAACCGTCAGTCTCAGTCCTTGGGTTAGGAGTTCAAATCTATGTGAACTACAACGCCAGAGCCCCCTTAGGAAGGGCTTCCTGGTGGAATTGGTGTTTCTGAGATTGTTGTTTCTAGTTGTCGCTGAGTCCCCTCTGATTCCTGGTGCTCTTTTCTGGGACAGAAGCAGTGTTGTCTGCTCATGCTGGTCTCATGGCTGTGGATGCGTTTGAGCCCATCGCTGTGGTTGTCCTGTCAGGTTGTGGGTGTGCTGAGTGCACGGCTGTGACTGTCATGTCAGGTTGTGGGTGTGTTGAG
>NW_006399837.1:13646633-13679767 GCF_000299155.1 Elephantulus edwardii | reverse complement strand
GGTTGTGGGTGTGTTGAGCCCATCGCTGTGACTGTCGTGTCAGGTTGTGGGTGTGTTGAGCCCATCGCTGTGGCTGTCATGTCAGTCCACCTCCCTGAAGTCTTGAAGGTCTGTTCACAGCAGCAGCTACATGCCTTCTATAACCGGATGTTGGTCTCTGTAGAGGACACCTGTTCCTCACAGATCCTCCATCATCGCTCACACCTCAGCAGGAGGGACAAGATGAATGTCCATTCCTTGCCACTGCTGTCCCTCTCCATTCTTTTGCTCCTCCGCCCTTTCCTTGGATACTCAACCACTCAAACAAAAAACTCCTCCCTCTTTATCCAGTGGTTTCCTTTTCTGCCTCCAGCAGCCCTCAGAGGCTGACGTAGAGCTTTTCTGTCACCTCAGACCCTGCCTCTGTCCTGACACCTCCAGTGTATTCAGTGTATTCACCAAGCGACCGTCCAGGCCTCTGGCCTCACAAACTCTTCATCTGCTCCTCTCACATGACTTTTTCTGTCACCAAATCTCAGCTTCGCAAGCCCAGTGTCAACCAGCCGTCTGATCATTCAAACCTGGCCCAACTTTCCAATAGCTAATTAAAGAGTCTTTTCTCCGGCTTTTTTTTTTAAAAAGAAGAATACAAAATCTTGCTCTTTCTGCAATTCTCATTCAACCTTTAGAAACTCATCCTCAGCCTAACTTAAAAAATAGTTGAAAATGATCTCTCACGTTCAGATTCCCTCCACGTCACGTGCTTCCTCTGCAGCTGCCCTTGACCTTCATTTGATGGACCACTGACCTTCCTTCCTTGGCTCCAGTTCATCACTCCTTTGTTGTCATACCTTCTTAGCCAGTTGGACTTCAAGGTCCATCGTCACAGTTATTTGCTGATATCACAACCTGCTGTGCCCTTCTGCCTTTTTCAAGAACTCTCTGAGTGTCGTGTTGTTGTTAGGTGTCATCGAGTCGAGCATGATTCACAGCAGCTCTATGGACAGATCTGACCCCTGTCCTGTCCTGAGCCATCCTCATCATCTGTCACACTTGCGCCACTGCTGCAGTCACTACGTCAATCCACCTCCTGTTGTTAAGTGCTGTCGAGTCGTAGAGGACTCGTAGCATCATTTCTCCATGTTCATATGACTTCCAGAGGCAAGCTATTTCAGAAACGGATGCCACTCCTGCTTCCAAGCTTGTTTTAATAGGGGAGCTCCACCAAGCACTGTCCACCATGGGTAACCATTGTCACATTTGACACATAAGTGTCACAGTGTTCAGTTTCCCAGCCACCACGAGTTACCTCTGTACAGCAAGTGGACAGACCACCTCTTAGAATACAAAATGACCTGCTTCCTCCATAATTCAGACCCTGCCAGAGGGAGCCACACAGCAGACCAAGGGCCTTTGTTTCCAACTCTCTTATTCTAGGTCAGTGATCCCTCCACGTTGCATGACAACTGCCACCTTATGATTCTCCAACTTTGTTCAATGATTCTTTTTTTCCCCCACGTAGGTAAGTTTATTTACAAACATAAGCAGAATGCTATGTATTCAGCAGAGTTTGAGCCATTCTTCAGAGGTTGGACTTCTTAAAACGCTCTTCTTAAAAAAAAACCAAAACAACAACAACAAAAAAAAAACAACAAAACAACGCTCTTCTTATCTGTTTCATAGATAAACTGAAACATCTTTATTTCTTAAGCAGTTGGTGTCTTTATGAAGAAGGTTGCAGCAAATCCAGACCCATTAATAGCAACCACCACTTGTTTTCCACCAAAAAGGGCAAATTCTTCCCTGGGCCCTCCTCATAGTGGTTTCTACGGACCACAGAGGTGGTAAACCTTCAGATGCTCTGCCCGAACAGAGTGTTGTTGTGGGCTCTGCGAAAGACGCAGAGATTCAGTGATTCTTTCAAATCACATTCTCTCTTTCTCATCAGATGACCTTGTCTCCTTCTACACGCCACTTTGCACAAGCAGCTCAGCACACCAGCAAACCCTAACTGCAACTGCTCCCATCCCCTCTGGTGGCTCCTCCTTAGGCAGTCCTGCAATGATCAGCCTTTGGTCTATTCCCAGTGCCTGACCCCGCCCCCTAACCCAGGACTCTCTCTGATCTGTGTCTCACATACACAGGACTCTCCCCCCCAATCCCCGATCTGGGTCTCACATACACAGGACTCTCCCCTGATCTGCTTCCTCACATCAGTTGCTTCTCTAGTGCTCTCAACCAGACTTCTAGAAAGGAGTCAGGAAGCTCATTGTCTCCAGTCCCCCTGTTCCCTCTCCTCTGCCACGTCTGGGCTGCTTCTTTCCCAGTGACTGGAGTGGCCTTACCGAAGGCCGGCTGCTGGCTGTAAGATGAAAAGCTAAAGTTGAAAATCATTGCAATATGAGGTTGTCACGTTAATGTCTGTATAGAACATTATTCTTTTCTTTTTTAAGGAGAGAAAAGAAAAAGAAGTGTTTTGGCAACTCCGAAAAAAAGGCGTCAGTTAAAGCGTTCCCCAAAAGGTAAGATGGGAACAAGTAGAGACTTGCCTGTGATGGGAAGGGCTCAGTCCTTGGGAACGGGTATCACACATGGAAAAGTAGAGTGTTAGTGGAGGAGAGGAAGCCCCTCTCCTGAGGAGATGGACTAACACAAAACAACGATGGGCTTAAGTAGAACGGATTGTGTACATTCAGTTCTTAATGACATTGAGACTATTTTCTTGCTTATTTGCATATTACTTATAATCAGTATCCCAGTCCATTTTTAAATTGGAATGATTGTATCTTCTTGGTAGTGGTAGTGATAATAATCCTCTATCAGATACATATTTTTTGCACTTCTACAGATTTTCTCTTCACTTTCTTAATAAGTTCTTTTGATGCACAACAATTTTCATTTTTATAAACACATTGTCTTGAGGAATGGTCCAAGATAAATTGGAGTTTATAACAATGAAAACTTTTGTACATCAAAGAACTTTATTATTCAGGAGCAGTGATATCACTTTGAGGACTAAGGTGTACCCAATCCAAGCCATGGTTTCTTCCGTCACTTGCTATGTATCTGAGAGCTGGACAGTGAATAAGGATGACAGAAGAACTGATGCCTTTGAACTGTGGTGTGAGAGATGCTGAACATTCCATGGACTTCCAAAAAGAACAGAGAAGGTGCAGTCCAAGTGCTCCTTGGAGGCAAAGATGTTAAAGCTCTGTCTCACATACTTTGGGCATGTTGCTAGGAGAGGCTATCACTGGAGAGGGACATCATGCTTGGGAAGGTGGACAGACGGCCAGAGAGAGGAAGATCCTCAACCAGATGGATTGACACAGTAACTGGTCTCAATGTGATGCATTGAGTGACATAGCATTCGGCTCAAGTACGTCAGAGGTGGTGGGGATGGCACAGGATAGGACAGGGTTCAGATCTCTTGTTTATAGAGTCACTGTGAATCATACAGTAAGAACCACAAGCACTTTATCTTTCTTTTCTTTTGTCAATTCTGCTTTTGGTGTCATCTCTTAGAGCCCAAATCTTCTAAGTGAATCCATTGTTGAAACAAGCTCTGGTGCTTTATTTTCTTTTCAGAGTTTATGGATTTTTCCATTATTAACAGTCATTGATCCGTGTTAATTTTGTTAATGTGAGGTGTGAGTTCAACTTCATTCTTCACATGTGGAGCACATGTGGTTCCAGCAGCATTTGTGGAAGATCCTGTATTTTCTTCATTAAATGAACTTGGTGTCCTTGTCAGAGCCAGTTGGTCATTGTTGTTGTTTACCATAGAGTCAGAGCTGACCCATAGTTGGCCTCCGCAGGTTTTCAGAGGCAATTGATCGCACGGGAGGAGATTGCCCATCCTTCTCCCATGGAGCACCTGGTGGCCTCGAACCGCATGCCTTTGGGACTCCAGCACAGCTTCTTGCCACTAGGCCAGCAGAGCTCCATGTAATTGTTTCCTTCTGGGTTCTCTTCTCTGCTCCTTGGTTTGTATGTCTATCCTTCTGTAAGGGTACTCTTCCCTGAGTGTGGATCTATAGTCCAGTTTGAAGTCATGGAGTGTTCCTCTTACTCGCTTGTTCTTCTGTTTCGAGATTGTTTTGCTATCCAGGACTCGTGCAACATCCTAGAAATTTGAGAGTCATCCTTTGTCCTTCTGCAGAAAGCCCTGTGAGCTCAGAAAGCTGGTCAGTCGAGCTCCCTGAAAGCTGGTCAGTTGAGCTCCTTGCTTTATGTCTCACGTCGTGTGTCTCCTGCAGTTGGCACTGAAATGCCTGTCACTGCTGGTCACTTTATTCCTTGCAGACTGACCAGATCAGGCCTGGACCTTCTCACAGCAGTCATGAGTGTAACAGAATATCTGTATATCCTGCTGGTCTCAGGAGCGGCGTCCCGTGAGGTCACATTGTAGGTCAGCCTGACCCATTAGGTGTCCCAGCTCCCCCGGGTCTCACACAAGTCCGCGTGCTTCATCAGCTGGTGGTACCAATAGCAAGGCCTCTGTTAGTTCACACTATGCTTCTGTGTGAAAGAGAAAAGGGTTTCCCTTCTTCAAAACACCCGAGTTCATTGCTGTCCAAGCAGAACTGACTCTTCACTGACCCTCCATGGAGTTTTCAGACGCTAAATCTAACGGGAGAGTTCCCACCGAGCCACTGGTAGATTTGAACCAAAGAGATTTGACCTTTGGGTTAGTAATGCAACTCCCTGTGAAATCCACCACCTGAGCGCCCTTACCTGTTGAAAGCAGACCTTTTGCTGCCCTCTGCTGGATAATTGTTGTACTGTGTATACAAATAGAAGAGGTCTTGGCTGTGAAAAGTGGCCCCACAGGTGGATTTTCAGACCCTCATGCACAAGAGCCCTGTCGATAGGAAGAGTGTGAACACCGCTTCACGATGAACCAGACACTTTCTTCTACATTCTGTCGTGTAGGCCTCACAACAAGTAATATTCAGCCCATTTCACGGATTTGATTTGCATGAGCTTAAATGAGCAGGTGTTGTGATTCCAAGTCCATTATTCTTTTTTTTAAACAAAATTTTATTTTTTTAAATTTTATTATTTTTGTGTGCGTGTACTGTCAAATCAGATCTGACTGGTACAGGAGGAGATTGTCCCTCCTTCTCTAGCAGAGCATCTGGTGGATTTGAACCTCCCACTTCTGGGATTGCAGTGCATCTTCTTGCCACCAGGCCACCAGAGCTCATTTAGTCCATTATTCTTTATACCAATAAATGAACAAACTCAGACGCCTCCTGGTCTGTGCAGAACACTCTCATGTGGGTTAAATCTCCATGCAGATGAGATTAGAGTGTGGCAGCGGAAGTGGACGGAGCCGAGGGGAGGGCTGGGTCCAGCAGATGCTGACGGGGGCCGTGATCATGACCTGCGCCCGCCTCCTCAGCTCTTTCTTCCTGACTGTGACTCCTGCTTCAGTGGAGGGTCTCCCTGTGCTGCTATCAGCCCCCATAGTCCTGGGGAGGGATTTCTGCTAATAGGGCAAGTGCACTAGACCTAGTACAGCAAGTGGAGACCCTAAACCCAGCCCCCTCTACTTATGGTTGGGTGACCTCCAGCCGTTCTCCAAATCTGAGGCTACAGCCCGACTATAAAAAAGCAGCAGTGGTTGCCGTCTGTTCTTTATAGGTTGTTGTGGGGATAAATGATACGGGGTGTGTGCTGTCTTTATGATTTTGTTGTCTGCTGGTTTAACCAGTCACCCCCTCATCTTCAGCCCTAACACAGGTCTCCCACATCTTTCTCCAGGCCTCCTCAGCAATCATTTTAAGCTCGTGTGTTCTCCATGATCCATAAGAATTTCTGGCGTGACATTTTTTAGCTTTCTTCCATTCTGTGATTCATGGTCTCTGTTTGTTGTTAGGTGCTGTTGACTCATAGCAACCCTGTGAACAGCACATCTAAACCCCGCCCTGTCCTGTGCCCTCGTCAGCACCTCTGGCATCTTTGAGCCCGTTGTTAGAGTCAGTGGGACTGCCCATCTTGTTGCGTGTCTTCCTTTCTCACGCTGACCTGATGACATGATGTCCTCCAAGGACTGCCCCCTCCTGACAACGTGCTCAAAGTATGTGCGACAGAGTTTCTTCATCCTTTCTTCCAAGAAGCACCCTGGTTTCACTTTGATGAAAACAGACCTGTTTGTTCTCTTGACAGTG
Organism: Elephantulus edwardii; assembly: GCF_000299155.1. Lineage (NCBI taxonomy): Eukaryota > Metazoa > Chordata > Mammalia > Macroscelidea > Macroscelididae > Elephantulus > Elephantulus edwardii. Next base: position 13,673,612 of record NW_006399837.1, on the reverse strand, counting down.
AATGAGATGTTCAGTCCTCGTCAACACCACAGCTCTTCTCTCATCCTTAGTTGCGTCTCGTCCATGATTCTTCTCTCATCCTTAGACATTGATCATTTCTACCTACAGAGCTCGCAATTGAGAAGACCGTGGGTTGGATCAGGTGCCTGTTACTCTGGCATTATGCTCATTAGTACTCCGGAGGGGTCCCTGACAGCAGGTTTTTCCCATCGCAACTCATCTTTTGACTTTTTAACTGCTGGTACCAAAGGTGTTGCTTGTGGACCCACATCAGATGAAGTTGTCTGACAACGTCATTCTTCAGTCTCCACTCTATCAGAGTTACCTGTAGGTCACTTTCTCCCTGGAACACCCTTTCTGGTCCCTCTCAGCCCTGGTGGCATGCACCCTGAGCCCATATGAATTATGGTATTGAGTCCATTGCTGTTGTAGCTCAAGAGACCCTCCCTGCTTCTGAGTTGGCACTGTTGTTCTGGAGAGGCCTGCTCCCTCCCTCCCCACAGTGCCTCCGAGTTCCCTCCTGAAAGTCTATTTGCTGAGATGAGTGGGAGAGGCTGGGCCACATGCAGGCTTATTGGAAGCACCCAGGAAATGAACTTTGTCACCCAGGGACAGAGGGAGTGGCTTTGGAAGCCCTCAGCCCCAGGCCTGACCTCACTAATGAAATGCCTGCACTTACTAAAGGAAGCCTGGGTTAGGGGCTCGGGGATGCTTGGCCCCTAGTCTCTCAGTGCCACCCAGCACTCCTGCATCTGCTTATAAACACATTTGGACCCTGTGTGTTCATGCACCGTGGAGTCCTGGGGGAGGGGTGTGCAAACATGCTGAGCTACTAACCTGACATTTGGAGGCTTGAGTTCATGCAGAGGTGCCTCGGGAGAAAGGCCTGGTGATCACATAAGCCTCTGAAGGTTGAGTACAGCTCTGCTCAGACACATTGTCTGTCATGAGCTCTCAGACGCAACTAGCAACTGATTGCTAAGCACATGGAATTGGGAAGACAGTTCAGTGGTAACAGTGTAAGGAGCTTCCCACATGGTCCTAAGTAAATGGGAAGACTGGAGAAACCACAGGTGTTTTTTTGTCAAAATATTTACCGCAAAATCTGTAACACACAAAATTAGGACACTATCATCCAAGTCCAAAATGTTGACGGCACTTAACAACAACTTAAGCTCAATTGGCCTAGTGGGCAGAAAGTGATGCTACCAAGCCAAAAGTGAGTGTTTTTAATCTGTGGGCCTCAGGCGTGGTTTTAATTGTTTTTGGTCAAACTTTCTTCTAAGTGGTATAGCACAGGTCTGTCCATTTGCTGTACAGAGGTAACTTGTGGTTGCTGTGAAGATGAACACTGTGACACTGATGTGTCAAATGCGATAATGGTTACCCATGGTGGACAGTGTTTGGTGGAGCTCCCTGATTAAAACACGCTTGGAAGCAGGAGTGGCATCCACTTCCGAGATGGCTTGCCTCCGGAAACCCTATGAACTTGGAGAAACGATAAAAGCTATCCAAGTGTTCAGGTCTTTCGTTCACAGGGTCGCTATGAATTGTCTGTGACTCGACAGCACTTAACACCAGCTCCACCATCATCCGGGTAGACCTGTATTTTCAATGACGGCGCTATGTTTGCCTGTGGTGGGAATGATTTGTTGACTGGAGTTGGTTCTGAGTTGATAACAGTGAGTGACAGCTTAATTCTCTAAGAACTCTGAAGAGCAGACGTTAAAGGGCGCGCTCACTCCATTTTCTCTTTATATAAACTTTTGGTCTCACTCTGTCACGTTTTGTGTTGTCAAGTCAGAAGCACAGCTGGCCGCTGAGTTTCCAAAGCTGTGAGTCACGTGGGGGGAGACGGCCTGTCGTCATCCTCCTGAGGCGTCGCTGGTCCGTGAGAGCAGGCTGAGGCAGGGGCTTTGGGTCAGCAGTGTGATGTCCTCAGGACTGTCACCAGAGTTCCTTCACCTCATCCCTGCCTGGCCACGGGTCACGGGATGTCAGGAGAGTGGAAACCCACCTCATCCCTGCCTGGCCACTGGTCACGGGATGTCAGGGAGAGTGGAAACCCATAGTTTTGTCGTCAGATCTTTCTGAAACCAGAACACTTCAGCTCACCCTAATCTTCATTCCATGTCCCTTGTGAATTCTCCCTTCCATACGGTTCTATAATAATCACACAAATGCTAGAAGGGGGCATTTTCCTGCTCACAGGTGTGATATCTTCCCTTCTGAATGAGCCACAGAGCAGAAGGCTCTCCTGGGTTTCCGAGGCTGTACATAGAAACAAGAGGAGGTTGGCCATCTTACCCCTGGAGCTGCTGGTGGACTGGAGCTGCCAGGGACATACGGCCTTGGGCTGGCACTGATCTCCCGACACTGTTGCTGTTGGGAGCCGTCAAGCTGACTGCTCCTCAGAGTGACCCTGTGAACAACAGATCTGAACCTTCCCTGTCCCGTGTTGTCCCCTTGGTCTCTGTCCTGCTCAAGCCTGTTGTGGAGGTCACTGTGTCATCCGTCATGTTGAGGACCTTTCTGTCTTTTGCTGATTTTCTTTCCTACCATGCTATCTTTCCTCAAGAACTGGGTCCTGCTGAAAATATGCCCAACGTGAGACAACGTTTCGCCATCTTTGCCTGTAAGGAGCGCTGTGCTTGCCCTTCCTCCAAGACTCATTTGTTTGTTGGTATAGCGGTTCATGGAATGTTCCAGACTCTTGGCTAACACCACCATTCAAAGGCATCACATCTTCTGTCATCCTTCCCCATTGTCCAACTTTCAGGAATAGGAAAGAGCTGAAAGCACTGTGGCTTGAATCAGATGCACTTTGGTCTTTAAACTAACATCCTTGTTCTTCTGAGCTTTGGAGAGGTCCTTGACACCCGAACTCTCCCATGTAACACCTCATTTGGTTTCTTGACAGCTGTTACCATGAGTGCTGATTGTAGATCCAAGTAAAATGAGATTGTTGACAACTTCATTTCAAAGAACAAAAATTAGCTTTCTTCACAGTTGAGAGCCTAGAAGTCCCAGCTGAGAGCACCAGCTCCAGGGGAAGCCTCTGTCTGTGCCGGCTGCTTGGCATCTGTCTCTCCCTCTCTCTTCCCTGTTGTGCTTGAAGCTTCTGTATCTGACTTGCTCTTTAATATCAGAAGTGAGTGGCTGTAGGATATCACCTGCTATGTACTGATATGCCCTTGTTAGCATAACCGGGAAACTCCTATTCCCAAAAGGGGTCCCCTGTTTTGGGGGTCACATTTCAATCCATAGCAGGGTGTAGCTAGCCACCACATAGGAGTCACCCAGGAATCCTGCATTGCCTTCCTTCACAGGAAAACAAAACAGGGAGATAGAAAAAAAATGTGATTCAGAACCCAGGAATGGGGGCTCCCTGCTGTACTTATTTCACAGGAAGGTGGAATGTCATAGTTTGGGGCTGGAGGTTGGAATGAACTATAGGGATGTAAGTGGAATCATGCACAGGCCTGTCTTTATGTTACACGGCCCTCAGAGATGTGCATTCAGAGTGAAAAGAGAGCTCAGTTCACGCCAGAAGAGGTCGAAAGTGCAGAAAACCTGGCAGAGTCAAAGGATAAGAAGCGTCGCGTGCTTTGCAGGAGAAAGACCCCCGGACGGCTGTCAAAGGTACTGTAACCACACGGACTAGTTTAAATTGGATAGAAATCCAAAAGGCGGGAATGTGAAGAAATTCCCACCAGAGTTCTATATCAGAATTGATCTCGATCTGAAAGTTCGTAGCAGAAGTTGCAGGTGACAATGTTAGGAGTGATGTTGCTGGTGGAGAACTTGGAATTATTCAAAGTAACTCAATCAAGACTCCACATGGCTTTGAGGTCCAGCGAGACTTGCGATGCCCAATCTGGTGAAACCGTGGAAGGTGGATTTTATAGGAGAACTCGGGTAGATGTGACACCTGGAACAGCTTCTTTATAATCTCAGGCTCAGAACAGAAACCCCCCTGGAATATTAAAAAAACTGGCACTGGGGTGAAATAGTAAGGAGTTGGCCTAGCTAGCAATGGTCAGGGAAAAGAACAGTTACCAGAGAACACACGGTTCTGGTGCCACACATCCAGTTTTGGAGACAGGATTTGAAATAGTCAAGGCAGAAAATTCTCCAGTCTGTCTCCACAAGAGAAGTTTCTGAGGGACTATTTATAGGTTAGGTGACCGGGTGTGGGGAAGAGTTCATATTTACTCACCACTTTTTGAGGAAAAGGCAGGGTTGTCTTGGTAAAGGAGAGCTTATGTCAATCAGTGGACAAGTGCAACTGGGCCCCAAGACGGCGTTTTCCTGGTTAGTTACTCGGTCATCATGTGAGGTGCCCGAAAGCTTCCCTCTTCCAAGGTGGAGCCTGTCTGGTTAGTGCCTGGTGCTCATGGGAAACGCACTGTAGACTGTCCCTCCTTCAGGTGGCTGCTCTCTGGAAGTCATACAGCGGTCACCGCCATGGCTCCTGAAAGCTCTTTGCCAAGTTGAAGGCCATTAAGAGGGAACATCCACGGGTGGCCACATCATCTAAAAGGTGGCCTCCTGAAAATGAACTTTCAGAGGAAAATACTTTGATACAGTGTGTCACATAAAAAAGAAAACAAAACAAGGAGAGAGAAAAGTGTGATTCAGGGAGCTCTGGTGGCCTAGTGGCAAGCAGCTGCACTGCAATGCCAGAGGGAGGCAGTTTGAATCCACCAGATGCTTTGCTGGAGAAGGAGGTGCAATCTCCTCCTGTACCAGTCAGATCCGATTTGATGGTACACACATTAATGGTGATGATGATGATAATAATAATAATTATAATAATAATAATAATAGAAAGCATGATTCAGTGCAAATGTAGCAGTATTTCAGTTTAAGTTTAGAACTGTGGAAAGTTTCCGTTCCTATTCACTGAGAAGGTCATCTTTGATACAAGGTCAGAAAGTTTTCTTATGTCCACAGAAAGGCCATGACTCTCAGCAGTGGCCTGCAGAGCGAGCAGGAATGCCAAGCACAAGGGGAGGACTTCAACTTGATCAGCAGGGTTTCCTCCAAATGTCCTCCTAGACTAAGTGGGGCCCGTCTCCTGTTGGAAATATTCATTTTGTGTGGCTTTCTTGCCTGGTGCAGAATGATGGGGAGGGAGTTGTGAGAGAGTTGTGAGAGAGCAAGTCTTGGGTTTGAATAACAATGTTCTCCAGAAGCACTGATTGAGGGAGGCCTTCATTTCTCTTTGAGACGTCCTGGGTTGAAGATGCCAGTGGGATATGTAGTGAGAAGTAATCCCTAGAAACGAGATTTACAAGAAGATTCCCATTGACAGAAGAGATTTCAGAATAACCTCATTCAAGGTTCTCTTCTTTCTCTCAGGGAAGAGTTTCACTCCAACCTTTAAGTGTCGCTGAGAAAGAAGAGGAAGAAGAGGAAGCGGAAGCAGGAGATCCCACTGTAGAGTGTGGGGAAGGGGCTCAGAGCCCCAGGCAAAGGGCAGGGAAGTGGAAGAAAAAGGGTTGGAGGTCCACACAGACACAGACCCATCGGGGTGGCAGTGGCCCTGGTGGTCGTGGTGATGGTGGCAGTGGCGAGCTCCAGGCCAGTGCTGGGCCAGAGCGCAGGGGAAGGAGAGCCCCAGAGAATGGCAAGAGGGTGGACTGCCCTGCTCTCCCCCCGGGGTGGCAGAGGGAGGAGATGATCCGGAAATCTGGGTCCACTGCTGGCAGGAGGGATGTCTACTACTTTAGTCCAACTGGTAAGAAGGTAAGAAGCAAAGCTGAGCTGGCAAGATACCTCAGAAAATCTGTTGATCTCAGCAGTTTTGACTACAAAACTGGGATGATGATGCCCAGAAAATGACAGAACAGGCAGACTAACGACCCGTTCAGTCTAAGTTTGTGGACTCCTTGTTGCTGTGGTGGCATAGACATGCTGGTCATTTTGTACCACAAGTGTACTGTCAAGGTTTTGTGAGACTAAAATCAGAAGCACTTGGTTTGGGTGTAAATAAAACCCAAAGCCAAACTCACTACCCTCTATTCTGACTCATCCCACTAACCGCATTCCTTGGCTATAAATCTACTGGAAGAGATTGTCCATCTTTCTCCAACAGATCATATTTGAAATTCTGACCTTTTAATTGCAGGACATCATTAGGTCTGTAAGTAGAGCAGTCAAAGGAGGGACCTTAACTCTCAAGTCTTGACCTGAGTCTGGAATCTCTATGGAGTCCTTTTAGAGTGTCAGTTCCTTTAACCCTGATGCTGGCCTTCTGTGTCCATAGATGACTATCCTTTACTTCGAAGTCTAGCAGGTGAAAGTAACCTTGGATATTCCCAAAAAGTTTGGGTTTGGGTTTTTTTTTCTCCCCTTTGCAAAAAAACCCAAATACAAGATGTGATAGCTTGTGCCCTGTCAGTGTTGGTACTCACGATTTTTGACAGGTTGTTACAGTGGACCTCCAAAACTAGACATGCTTGAGGATGTAATGTTACAAAGAGGCTACCAGAAAAACTGGTTCTGTGCCCGGCCTCGGACCACACTGTAAAAACTGAAAGGCAGGACCCCTGACTAGTCATGTGTGTACCTGTGTGTAACAGACTTACTGTTACAAAGTCTTGATTCTAGATATCCCATGTTTGAGTCTTTCTGGCAGTTATGATTTTGGGGAATTTCATTTCTTCCACAGAACATGAATACACCTTTGCCCTGGCCTGACAGAGTGGCCATTTTCACTCTGCACTGATGGACATAACTTGGTCCTAACTGTCTCTATCCCTCAATAAAGCTCATTTGCTTTTCCTCACATGGACTTTGTGATGTCGCTGTATGATGAGATGCTATCTGCCCATTTGCTGTTTCATGTGCCTGGAATCTGCTATCCCCTTCTCCTCCCCCTGAAGAACACTCTACCTACGGCCTGGCTTCACCGTCTCTGTTCTTGAAACCTCCCCTGAATCACCAGACAGAACAAGAATGCTTCCCTGCTGTAAAGCCCCAAACCATAAAGTTCATAAGAGATAAACTGGGATCAAGCTTAGACAGCCTAGTCTATAGTATAAAGAGACTGCCCAATACAGCCAGAATGCATAACCTGGCGAGGACAAAACTGATGAGTGGGACCTTCTAAAAATCCCAGTGTGCATCAAAAACATTTTCCAACAGAGTGAAAAGAAAACCTGCTGACTGGGAAAAAAAATTGGCAATATCATTTCACACAAGGGTCCCATATCAAAAGTTTACAGAATCCTACGGGTCTCCACAAGAAAAAGACTGCTAACACAATTACAAAATGGGCAAAAAACATGGAAAAAGTTGTCACAGAGGAAGATATTCAGATGACCAACAGACACATGAAGAAATTGCTCAAAGTCACCAGCAGTAAGAGAGATGCAAATCAAAACCACAGTGAGTTTTACGTGCATTTTTTGGGCACAGGAACACATGGTGCAGGGGGGTGTGTGACCTGCTGTCTACAAAACAAGAGATGGTGTGTTCACAGTGGATCCTGGTGTCTCCTTCAGGATTATCCATTGTAAGTCATCTCTGTAAATTCAAATTCTAATGCTTATTGACAACCATCTTCATTTTCAGTTACAAAACTATGGAAACTGATTGAATTGTCAACTCAGTAGGAAAGGACACAATGGTGTAAAAATGGATGTAAAATGCATTTAAACTTGATGTTTGTTTACACAAGACCTGTTAAATAGATCCAGAGTAATTTGAATAGAAGGCTTTTGTTTTTATATTGTATAACAACTAGCATTCTCTGAAAAATAGCTTTGTCAAACAATAAAATATATTGTTGCTAAATAAAAAACACCCCAAAACAGAAATAATAAACCACAATGGATACCGTCTCACCCCAGTAGCAGTGGCAAAGTTTAACAGGACAACAAGTTCTAAATGCTGGAGAGGATGTAGAGAGATAGGAACTCTTATAAACTGTTGTAAAATGGTACAACCACTTTGGAAAACAGTTTAGTGTTTCCTCAAAAAGCTGAACATAGAAATTCCACATGACCCAGCTATTCCACTGCTTGGAATATACACTGAGAAAATTAGAACTGAGACACAAACTGAGATTTGTACACCAATGTTCTTAGCAGAGTTACAATTGCAAGAACATGGAAACAGCCCAAATGTCCAACCACAGTAGAATGGATTGAGAAATGGTACATTCACACGATGAAATACTGCACAGCATTCAGGAACAATGATTTTGAAAATCACTGATTTGGGAGGGACTGGAGATCATTATGCTAAGTGAGCTAATGCAATCCCTTAAGATCAAATACTGCATAAGACCATTATTGTAGAAATAGAAAACTAATAAAAGGTGTAAAGGATCCTAGGGGAGGGGGAGCAGAGGGGTAAGGACTGGCAGGGGGCTAATCATAGGGTCGCACAATTTGAGGGGTACGTGGAGGGGTAGGTAAAGGAAATGGGAAAGATTCATTGTGAAAAACAATATATGAACTTTTTAAGTAAACCAGTAAAAAAGAAAAATTTTCTTTAAAAAGAAAAAAGAACACTTCCCTGGCGCTTTGCGATACTTGCTTTCCCATTGGAGTTGAGTCAGAGCTGACTCTTCCTCGGGTTGGAGACTGTCAGTCTCACGGGAGGAGATGGCTCTTCTCCACCCCCCCCCCCCCCCCCGGCAGCACCGGTGACTCAGCCTCATGGAACAGGTAGACTGTGCGCCAGGCACTTTACTAATTTTGCGTACATGGTTAGAGAAATGATGTTTCCTTTTCCTTTCTAAGATATCAGGATGGTTCGTTTTGACCTGGGTGCGCTCGATTCTCTTTCAGTGAATGGCAGCGGCAAATAGTCCAGGCACGGAAAAGGCCTTCTTTCAGCAAATGCATTTTCTTTTCAGCTTCAGAGAGAAGCTGAGAGTCAGTTCAACAACTTCTAAATGCATCGACCACTGGAGGATGTAACCCAGGGGCAGATAATTAGAAATACAGGAGTCACAGCAACCCCAAAACTGCACAAGATCCCGCTGGTTTCCCTTCCTCTATTTCTCAAACTTTTTCTTGTGATTTGAAAGTTTACAGAGCAAATTGGTTTTCCATTCAACAATTCCTGCACATTTTCCTTTGTGACATTGATCCCAGTCCCCACATAGTAGCAATACTCTTCCTCTTTCCTCCCAGGGTTCCCCATTCCTGCCTATTTTCTATTCCTTAGTGCCTTCTTCCATAGTTGTGCTGCCAACTCAAAAGGTTGGAATATTCTGGCGCATAGTGGGAGAAAGACGGGCAGTCTCTTTTGCTGTCTCTGAAAACCTCCTGAGCTGTGAGTCAGTCCCAACCAAACATATTATCAGTCCCTTCATAGGCCCCTCTGATTGGTTGAAGTGAAGTCAGGGGTTTAATTTCCATCCCAGGCTTGAAGGGTAACTCAAGACCACCGCCCTGGTCATTCCACTGTCTCTATCAGACTAGTCATGCCATTCATTTTTGTGAACAAATCTCCTTTGTGACAAGACATTTGTTAACATAGAACTAGCTCAAACTTTCTTTTATGCAAAGAATTGTAACTCACGTAGAGTAATTGGGTCATTCTCTTTGCTTCCTGAGCATTAATTAAAAAATTGCAATTTCCTTGGTAACAGAGGTATCTTTAATGTATCATGTACCTGACCACTAACCAGAAGTTTGGTGGTCCAAATCCACCAGCCACTATGTAGGAGATGTAGGCTTTCTCGTCTATGACGGACTTGCAGCCTGAGAAGCTGGGTAGAGGGTCACTGAGCTGGAATTAACTTGGAAGTTGGAGCTTCTGTTGTTCTTTTTACACCACCTGAGGATTTGTGCCATCCAGTGATGAACCTGGTAGACTATGTACTCGCCTGGTGCCAGCTGACCTCAGGGAGGGAGGAGAACAGGATTAGCCAACAATGTGGCTTTTGACCGTTTTCCTCCTTAAAATTAATTCTGACTGACCTGACACTAGCCTTTCTATTTTTCAAAACAAAAAGATCTACCTTGAGATATATGAACTTAACTGCTCAAATAAACTCTCGTGCTTTTGAATTCATTTTGTGCTTCAGTTATTTTGACAAGCACGGTAAAGGCCAGGCAGCAGGACTTAGTTTGTTCGTGAAATGAGTTTGGCTAAACAGGTGTCATGTTGGAGAATTAAATAGAATCAAGTGATAAAGAAGGACTTCTGGTCAGAGAGCTTGTCTTTCCCGTGGAACAAGAGGAGGTGGTAGAAGAAATTTCATTCTTACGGGGAAGGCATGTTTTGACTGTAGGTGTTGTATTGGGAGAAGTACAACAAGAATGACCTGTAGATGGGAGGATGGGACAAAAGATGTATTGCATTTGGAAAATCTGCTGTCAAGGACCTCTCCAAAGTGCCAAGGAGCAGTGGTGTCAGTTTAAAAACTAGGTGTACCTGATAGAAGCTATGGTCTTTCAATTACTTCTTATTTATCTGAAAATTGGACAATGAATAAGAAGGATGACTGAAGAATGGATGCCTTTGAGTTGTGGTGTTGGAAAAGAGATCTGAATACCCCATGGACTCAAAAGAGCAAACATGTGTTGGAGCAAGTGCAGCCAGGATATACCTTAGAGACAAGGATTGCAAATTTTCATGTCACAGTTTGAGCGTACTGTTAAGAGGGGCCAGATCTTGGATAAGGACATCATGCTTGGAAAGGCAGAGAGTCAATAAAAGAGGAAGACCCTCAACTTGATGAATCTCAGCAGGATAGGGAAAGGTTCAGCCCCGTTCAGAGGGTTGCTGTGAGGTGCATTTAACAGCACAGACAACACCAGGAGTGAGAACTGGCTTGACAGCACCTAACAATGACCAGACTCAGAAGGCACATGCCTACTTCTTTAACTCTTCTATTAAAATCACGTAGATTTACTTCCATTTATGGAAAGATGGAGCTGAAAAGAAATGTGAGGAAACAGTGGGAAAAGCACCAGCAGGGAAATCTGAGCAGTGAAAAGGAAGCACATCAATGTTATTCTCGTAAACACAAGTTATCACATAACAAAACAAAACAAAAAATCCTCTGATTTTTGCCTTGTAATTGTTATCTCAAGAGCCCTGGTCCAGTGGTTAGAGTGTATAGCCATGAGCCAAAGAGCTGGCGATGGGACCCAGCTGCACGGAGGGAGGTGAGGCTGCCTGCTTCTGTGAAAACGGTCGCTTGGGAAACTCTAGTTGTAATCTATGTTATGGGCTCTCTATGAGTGGAAATGACGATGGCAATGGAGTCTTTCATTCGTTGATTCTTTCGTTGGTTGGCTTTATTATGATCCCGTGTTTACTATGAAAATAAATTTATATGTAAACAAATTTATATACAAAAGACACAAACAGATGAATAATGACTTACATCATCCAACTGAAAAAAAGTAAAACCAATTTATAAGCAAGAGATAAAATGTCTAGTAATGAGTATCCTTATTGTAAGGCAGTGGAGAGGCAGGAATAGACGTGTGAGCCCAGCTGTCTAAAGTAGCAGCAACAAGCCTCAGGTCGGAGGTAAGTTAGAGCATTTTGGTTTTCACTCTGGTGTTAAAAAAAAAATACAACTGGATTTGGAAAACTTAGAGGTAAATATGGAAAGAATATAGAAGCCTATGAAATGCCTTCCAGGATGCCTGAGAAGGTCGGCACTGGTGGTACGGTGGTGGACACAGCTGCCTTCCAGGATACCTGAGAAGGTCGGCACTGGTGGTACGGTGGTGGACACAGCTGCCTTCCAGGATACCTGAGAAGGTCGGCACTGGTGGTACGGTGGTGGACACAGCTGCCTTCCAGGTACCAGACAAGGTCAAAGTGAAGAAAATGTAGCCAAGAACAAGAAGAACATGATCAGGGCAGCGCCCAGAGGCAAATGAACTGGCGGACAGCTCACCAGAAACAGACAGAGGCCTGAAATAGATCCACGTGAACAAACACAACTGATCTTTGGCAAAGGGACCTCGGTGGTACAGTGGTTAAGCGCTTGTCTGTGAACCAAATAATTGGTGGTTTAACCATACCAGTCTTTCCCTGGGAGCAAGTCTGTTTTCAGTAAAGATTACAGCCCACAGAGGCAGTTCTGCTCTTACAGGGTCGCTGTGACCCAAACAGTGGGCGGGGATCCCTGCAATGGAGCCTGGAGCCCAGGTGACCCAAAGGGAAAAGGGTATGTGCTCAACACATGGTGCTGGACAACTGGACATCAGCCCTCACATCAATCTCCCCACCTTTCGAGGTTACTGGGCAACCAATTCATGATTTTAGACACTGCTCAGAAAAAGAATCCAACATTTATCTTGCTTTTCCTGTACAGACTGTGTATCAAAGTAACGAAAAGCTGCTGAAGGGAAGTGTTTTACGGAAGAATTCTGATGATTAAATACAAAAGGACTAAGAGGAGCTGAGTGTCATTTTCCAGGCCCTCACGAGAGAGTGTTTCAGGGCAAGGATTGATCATCACTGGCTGCTAAACACGTTAGGACAAAGGACGTTAAAGCACCATGTAACGGGCAGGTCAGGCAGACCTCACCTAACGCCGCCTGCCGATCTCAGCGTCACAGATGGACTCCACAGTCCCCTTGTCAAGTCTACTGGCCATGAAAACCAAACCAAACCCTCCAAAGAGGAAGCCGACAAGACTTGAAATCTTATGTTGTTGGGGGTTGTTACCAACTCGATCCTGACCCCGTGAGTTACAGAGTAGAATGGTCCTTTTTTTTTTTCTTGGCTGAAATCTTAATGGAATTGAGTGAAGGTGGAATAAAAACCCAATAAAAATCTTAATGGAGGCGTATCACCAGGCCATTCTTCCGTGATACTTTTGGGTGGACCTGAACGTCTAACCTTCAGGTTAGCGGTCAAATGCAAACTGCACCACCTGAAGACTTCCAGAACAAACTACAAGTTTACAAAATAAAGTAGGGGGAGAGGAACATGGCATTCAGGAAATGCAGCTGGAAAAATCCAGAATATGAAAAATTTTGTAGGACAAATCCTTCAAGTGCTTCTATGAATATATGGCAAGGAAAGAAGGGGGAAGGTGATGATTACTTAAAAGAGATTTCTGTGACAGACTAGTAAAATGGTGCATGGGACTTGTTTGGATCTTGATGAGAACCAATTAACTGTAAAATGAGATATGAGACACTGGAGGACTTTCAAGCAGTGACTGGAGATTTGATGGTATGAAGGAAGTCATGACTTTTATTTTCTTTTATTTATTATTTTTTGTGCATGTACCATCAAATCAGATATGACTGGTACAGGAAGAGATTGCCCCTCCTTCTCCAGCAGAACATCCAACCACGCATCTCTGGGATTGTAGTGCAGCTTCTTGCCACTAGGCCACCAGAGCTCCCTAGTCGTGACATTTTTTGGGGTAAGAGATGCTTATAAACAAAGATGACGAAGGGAGTGGTGATGCCTGGAAGAGTCTGGCTTGACATCAAAGAGGACAGCCAGCAGCACCCTGGACTCATCCACGGCCTGAGAACCCAGGGCTGCACCAGTGGAGCCCTGAGGGACAGCACCGTCAGGAGGGTCCAGGAATCATGGTGTTGGCTGCATGGGAACCAAATAGTTCTTTGAGACCTTTTTCAAATTCTGCCTCCAAATCAAGTCCCACCTGAGCCAAGTCAGAAGTCTGAAAGAGAAAAGAGCAAAGCTCTTAGGTCATTAAATCATGCAGCTCTTAGATCATTTAATCATGCAAGGTTTTAATAGTGCTTGTTGTTATTATGTGGCGTCAAGGGGACTAGGACCCATAACAACCCTATGAACAATGGCTCTGAACCTTGTCCCACTGTCTCTGACACGCCTGCCCCATTGCCACAGTCACTGTGTTGATCCATCTCATCCAGGGTCTTTTCTCTTCTGCACTGGCCCTCTACTCTCCCAAGCATGATGTCCTTCAAGGACTGGTCCCTTCTGGTGACATGTCCGAAGTCTATAAGACAGAGCTTCAGAGTTCTTGCCTCCAACAAGCAAACTAGTTTCCTTCTCTCTTGGCAGTCCATGGTATGTTATAGTTTTTTTCCAGGACCACAACTCAAAGGCATTAATTCTTCTGACATTTATTATACAGCTCTCAGATGCATAGCAAGAGATGGAGACCATGGCCTGGATCAGGTGTACCTTGGTCCTTAGAATGACGTTGCTCTTTTGTACTCTGGAGAGGTTCTAGATAGCAGATTTTCCCAGTGCAACTCCTCTTTTGATTTCCTGACTGCTAAGTGCCAAGAGTGTTGACTGTAGATTCAGTCAAGAAGAAATCATCAGCAACCTCAATCCTTTCTCCACTGAGGGTCTTTGTCTTCTTGATGCTGAGTTACAATCCAAATTGAAGGTTGTAATCTTTGACATTTCACAGCAGGTACTTCAGGTCTTCCTCAATTTCAGTGAGCAAAGATGAGTCATCTGTATAACACAGGTTGGTTTTGAGTTTTTGAGTCCACTGGAAAATTTTGTTGTAAAGAAATCTTTACAGAGTGTGGATTCCTGGAAGTTTGGTTTATTTAATTTAATGAGGTCACTCATTACTAGATTTCTGTAGAGAATAATGAAAGTTGAGAATGACGAGTCTTCCCTCAGTATAAACTTGGTGGCAGGAAGGCAGTTCACTCCTCTCAGTGGTCGAGCAGCCTACCTGGAAACAGAGAAGGACAAAGGCCCTTTCCTGTTTGCTGACTTTTGCTGCCTTTCCCCTCAGGCCCTACAAGTCCCTGATTGGAACAAACGATCATCTGTACCAGCTGAAAGGCGAGCCTTCCGCTTCTGAAAGAACACAGCACCTCCATGGAGTGCACTGTGTTCTGCACTCAGGGGTCATCATGAGCTCAGAGAGGCTTGTCTTCCCCTCAATCCTTGGAATGCAGAAGCCATTTTCCTGCACAGCCACTGCTTTGTGCAGATCCTGCCAAATGAGACTAGTTGTCGCCTTGCCAAGTTCTGTTGTCCCAAGAATTAGGGGCAAGTGGAGAGATTGTGAAAGAGAAGCAGAAACGCCTCTTACCTTGTAAAAGGCTTTATGGTTTCGGAAGATCAGACGCACGTCCCGCACAAACCATGCCACCGTGTACATCTTCTGAGTCAACCTCTCCTTAATCAGGTCTAGCCACATGGCTTCCTTAAACGGCTCCCCATAATCTCGAATCTGGGACAGAGCCACAGAAGGGCAGTGTTAGCTCAGCCAACAAAACTCCCATGTATGTTGTTGTGTTAGATACCATCAAGTCAGAACCAACCCTTAGCTGACTCTCCAGTGGGTTTTCAGAGGCGGTAAATGACATAGGTGGAGACTGCCCATCTTTCTCCTGCAGAGCAGGTGCTGGATTTGAACCAGGTGCCTTTAGGTAAGCAACACAACTCCTTACCACTAAGCCACGAGATGCCTTCCATCGGTGCTGAGTCATAGTAACTCTTCAAACTACAGAACAGAACACTTCCTGGTACTCTATCATCTCATAATCATTGTGATGTTGTTGAGGGACTTCCTCTTTTTTCTTTTCCTATATTTTTCCACAGTCAACACCTTTGATACCAGCAGTCAGGAGATAAGGAGATGTATTTCTTTGGGCAAATCCACTGTCAGGGACCTCTCTAAAATACTGAAGAGCACTGATGTTGGTTTGGAGACTAAGGTGCACCTGATTTAGGCGATGTTCTTTCCAATAACTTGCTATGTATCTGAAAGCTAGATAATGAATATGGATAACAGAAAAAGAATTAATGCCTTTGAGTTGTGGTGTTGAAGAAAAGGACTGAATATCCCATGGATTGCCGAAAGAACGAACAGATATGTCTTGGAGAAGGTGAAGCCAGAGTGTTTCTCGGTGGTAAGGATGCCAAAGCTCCATCCCTCATACTTTGGACATGTTGTTAAGAGAGGCTATTCCTTGGAAAGAGATATCATGCTTGGAAAGGTGGAAGGTCAGTGAAAAGAAGGAAAGACTCTCAATGAGATGGAGTGACACAGTGACTTCAGCGATGGGCTCAAGTGTATTAGAGAGGATGAGGACGGCACAGAACAGGACAGGGTTCAGGTCTGTTGTTCACAGGGTCACTGTGAATTATACTTGACTTGGCAGCACCTAACAACAACAACAACAGTAATACCAAGTATGATATCTTCTCCATGGACTGGTCCTGACTGATAACTTGCCCAAGTGTGTAAAGAAAAAGTCTCTCCATTTTCACCTTGAAACATAATAAAATTCTTTATCGCGAGGGTAATACTGAAAACATCTGACCTCTGTGTGCCAGGCACTATTCCCAGCATACCATTTGAGTTAACTTCTTTAATCTTCTCCATCGCGGCCCTATGAGGTCGCTACCATATTGACCACTATTCCCAGCACACCGCCTGTGTTAACTCCTTTAGTCGTCTTCATCATGGCCCTACAAGATAGTTACCATATTTACCACCATTCTGTCATAAGGAAGCTGGGACGTGGAGCAGGTAAGCTGCTTACACAAGATTTCACAGCTTTGAGTCCCATGCAGTTGGCTCCTGAGTCTGTGCTTGTATTCTTCTGTTCTCTGTGCAAGAGTCTCGTTTTAAAGGGGACTAGACTGAGGCACCACAAGGTGGTGAGACTGCTCACACAGACCCCGAGAGCTAGCCTGGGCTTTTGAGTTGAAACTGTGTAGTGCCACTCCAGGGCCACGGCTCGCTCTCCCTGTCATGCCGCCTCATGGGCAAACCTGTGGGATTCACCTCACCAGTCTATCAAATGACAGCTTCGTAGGAGGAGGCGGCTTGGGGCAGTGGTGAGCGGGGGTGGATTCTTGCATTCCATGTCTGTGACCTGGTTGGCTCCTGGCTGGTGTGCGTCAGACACAGCTAACCCCGTATGACAGTCAGCGTTTGCATGGCTATGATGCTAAATAGGTTTCAGAGGAGCTCTCAAGTCAAGAAGGACTAGGAATGAAGGCTTGGCAGTCTCCTCCCAAATTGCCTGTGACAGTCTTTTCTTTTTTTAAAACAAATTATTTGTGTGTGTGTGTGTGTGTGTGTGTGTGTGTGTGTGTGTGTACACCATCAAATCAGATCTGACTGGTACAGGAGGAGATTGTCCCTCCTTCTCCAGCAGAGCATCTCATGGATTTGAACTGTGCACCTCTGGGATTACAGTGCATCTTCTTGCCACTAGGCCACCAGAGCTCACCTGCCTATGACAGTCTTAGGGATCACAATGGTCCACTCTCCATGTGGTCATGATGATGGTGGTGGTGTTACATATCATTGAGACGATTACAACTCATAGCGACCCTATGCCCAATAGCTCTGAACCCGGCTGTATTCTGAGCCAACCTCACTGAGTCCACACCCCTACCCCCATGACCCTAGTTGTGTCAGTCCATCTCATCTGGGGTCTTCCTTTCCTGTGCTGTCCCTCCAAACTTCCAAGCCTGATGTCCTTCTCCAAGAACTGGTCCCTCTTGGCAACATGCCTAAAGTATGTGGGACGGGGAGCTTCAAAACCCTTGCCTCCAAGGAGCAGTTTGGTTTCACCCTCTCCAGGGCAGATCTGTTTGTTCTTCTGTTAGTCCATGGTATGTTCAATACTCTTCTCCAGCATCACAACTCAAAGGCATCAATTCTTCTTCTGTCATCTTTGGTCATTGTCCAGCATTGACATGTTTCGTTAACAACAGCTAACAACTTCACCTCACACACTTTGGCCATGTTATCAGTCTCTGCAGGACACCATGCTTGGTAAAATAAAGGGTCACTGGAAAAAAAGAAGTCCCAGTGAGAGGGATTGACTAGTGTAGCCCTGGGCTCAGCAACAGCATTGACTGGAAGGTGGTACCGGGTCAGATGGTGCTGCTTCTGGGGTATGGACAGCAACTATGAGTTGGAACTCACTTCAGGGCCCTTAACAACAGCAACGGCAGCAACTGGCAAGTTTTCAGAGATGGTATCACATGGGAGGAGATGGCCATCTTTTTCCTGTGAAGCAGCTGGTGGACTTGAACCACGTGCCTTTGAGTTGCCAGTACAACTCCTTACCACCAAGCCCCCAGAGCTCCCTGATCAGGTCACAATCATCTCCCGATGAGGAGAACCATACCCTATGACTTACATTATGTGGAATGTCTGCGAAAAAGGAGCTCTGTGGATGGCAATAGGCCTTCAGGAGGAGGAACTCGCACTTCTGTGAGGAAGAAAGAGGCTTTACAGAGGGCGTGACCGCACCTTGGAGGAGGTGGGTCGGCCTGCACTCAGCCTCAGCACAGGCACAGCCTCCACCAGCTTTCCCACCTCCCCAGACCGGCTGAGCTCTGCTTTGACTCTAACTCCCACATGGGCTGAGCTCTGCTCTGACTCCCCATATGGGCTGAGCTCTGTTCTCTAACTCTCACATGGGCTGAGCTCTGCTCTAACTCCCCACACGGACTGAGCTCTGCTCTGACTCTATTTTCACATGAAACTGTGACCATCTCAGACCCCAGCTCCAGCCAGCGGGCTGCCCTGCACTCAATGTGCTCTTCCTCCCAGGTGAAGGAAAGGAGGTGGCTGAGGGCACACAGACAGCTCACCAGCTGGTCCTCAGGTCGAATCCTCCTCTCCAGGATCCCGGGCTCCTGAAGACACTGCTGCCTCCCTGAGGAATCTTTCATCCTACAGAAGGTGCAACCCCACGGGGTCCTAGGAGTTGGGGAGATTGTCAGCAGGGCTGCCAACGAGCCTCACCTCAGGACAGGACCGCATAGTCAAGGTGGGTCCTGAGGTGCACCAGTGGCCTCAGGGTCACCAGGAGGGCTGCTGCTGCCCCTGCCCCCAGGCTCTGCTGCACCCACTTCTCCCGGGTGCCCCACTCCTCTCATCAGGCCAGCTGCCCATCATGAGGAGGTGAGGGAGAGGCAGGGAGGCGGGCACACTGACCTCTCAGCTTGCACAGGTGGGATGTGACAGTCTCTGTGAAACGATTTCATGCAGGTGTCACAGTACAGCAGCCGTCTGCCTTGACAGCACACCTCACACTCACCAGACACCTCTGACTGGAAAGTGAGAGAACACAGCGCGCTGGGACCCAGGGACAGCCAGGCACCAAAGCACCTGGTCCTGCTGAGTAGCCGTTGGACACTGCTGGCCCACTGACCGTGGCCGTGAACAAGCCTGGTCTTTCCACGCGTAGTACAGCAGGGGACAAGAACAGTCAGGTGCCCTCAAGAACCGCGTCTTGTCAAGGCTGGGAGAGACTCACTGTGGATTAAATTGTGCTCCCCAAAATATGTGTGGACCTATGAACGGGAGCCCTGGTGGCCTCACGGGTAGAGAGTTGTGCTGCCAGCCTGAAGGGGAATATTTTAAATGCATCAGATGCTCCATGCGAGAAAGACGGGCAGTCTCTTCCGGTGCAAGTCACAGGTTCTGAAAGCCCCCCAGAAGGTCAGCGATGGAGGCTGTCACTCCAAGGCTATGACCTTGAGTACCTGTGAATGTGACCCTGTTTGGAAAGATACCTCTTTTTTTTTTTTACATTAGTTAAATAATATCAGAGTAGGGTGAATCCCAAGGAATCATTTCTGAGTTTTGGAAGGAACAGACTAGACAAAGGACCTTGATGAGGAAGAGAGGAGATCAGGGATTCCCGGGAACTCGTGGTGCCGTTGATCAGAATGACACAGAACCTGGTGCCACCTTGTACGGAGCTGCCTGAGAAGGTGAGTCAGGTGGGGGAATGCTGGGACCTTAAGGTTCAGTGGGGGATGTGCAACACACAGGCTGAGGATATGGTGGAAAGTGACCTGTTTACCTTTCTCTTGAAACTTGTTCTTGAAGGACGGTGCAAAATTCCTTTCTGAAAGAGACAAGGAGGAATGAGGTCACACTGAAGTCTCTTTGTTAAGTGTGGACTTTCTCACTTCTGGGTGAGTATTTCTCTAGCATCTCAACCCTAGCTCCTCAAGGAGAAATGAACCCCTCCCCACAAACAGCTCTTCTGGACTTCATTTCCCCTCCTCCTTGTGTTTTTTTTCCTTGTTGCTCAAACCCAAGACCAACTAGTTCTTCTCTCTCCACCTCTTTCCATCCATCAGCCTCCACTTCCGTTTAGTCTTCTCCCCGTCAACCCCATATGATTTCACCCTAGTGATAATTGTCTATTTCAAGAGGCTTTGTGCTAAGCCAAGAATTACAAAGACTACTTTCTAGAAGTTTCCAGGCCAGGAACTACTTTCTACTTTCTGGAAGTTTCCAGGCCAGGAGCTGTGAAAATCCAGAGGATAGACTGGCAGAGATAGGACAACCCAGACCTGCTTCAGAGAGAGAGAGGTCAGCATGGAGCTGCGTGTCCAACAGGCAGGGCTTGGTCACAGGAAGGAGGCAGCAAGCCGCTTCATGTGCCATGTCTACAGCGGGTCTCCTTCCTGTCTGCTTCACGCAGCATCGCCAGATTGGACATGTGAAGTCTCTCTTGACCTCAAAACCATTTAAGGCTTTAGTCAGGCTATCTTGCTTGATTCAAAGTTTTCCACCACCAGTACCAATCTGCATTTCTTTATCACCCATGACTTTTTCCACAGGAAATGTCAGTTCTCCATAAACTAGGCTATGAAGCTCTAATTTGAGCTTCTGCACATTTCGGCCCATTGAATCTCCCTCTAAGGTTAAGGTCGTCTATTGTTTGTCATCACAATACCTCCAGTGGCTGCCTCCAGTTCTTCGACTTGGCCCGTTTTCCTGCCATCTCCAAACCTTTTGGTGAGGACCAGTCTCTGGTCTCAGCCTGGATGCACGTCTCCGAGGGTCCTGTAACATAAAGCCAGGCCTGTCCGGGGTCCACTTGCATGCCCTGTAGTTCACCCCAACCCTCCAGGCCCTTCATGATGACATTCCACCTTCTTCTGAAGTGGGCAGAGCTGCAGGCCCCCCACCCCCCTGCCCCGTTCTCCTACCCTGGAAGCACTGCAGGATTCCTGGGGACTCACCTGTGGAAGTGGAGTGGCTTGGTGGCCAGGACACCCTATTCAGGATTGAACTGTGCTACCTCAGAGGGGTGTTGGGTCCTACCACCCAGACCTGTGGATGTGACCTCTCTTGAGAACAGAGGTTTCTGTGTTTTGGTAATGAGGTCATATCAGCGTAGGGTGTGCCCTGGACCCCATCATTTGAGTGATAATAAAACCAGGTTAGAACCAGAAGAAAGCATATCAGGTTAGGGTGATGCAGAGATAGATGCCAAGGATCCAAAAGACAGAAAGAGAGAGAGGGAGGGAGAGAGAGGAGGAAGGGAAGGGAGAGAGGGAGAGAGAGAAGAGAGAGAGAGAGAAGGAAGGAGGAGGAGGAGGAGGAGGAGGAGAGGAGAGAGAGGGAGGGAGGGAGAGAGAAAAGGAGGGAGGGAAGGAGAGAAAAAGAGAGAGAGAAACACTTTCCCTGAACTGTGGGGAAAGTCTCTGAAGTGTGAGAAAATGAACTTCTGTTCTTTGAAACCCCCTATTTTGCAGTATTTCTGTAATAGCAGCACTTAGTCACTAACACACACTAGGATGCTCCAACATGTGACATTTTCCCTTTAAGAATCACCTCTTAACACATCTTACAGGTTATCCAAAGAGGGAAGGGGAGTGGGCAGGGGGGCTGAAGGTTGGAGGGGGAATCAGGGGTTACAGGGTTTGGTGGGTGGAGGGAGAGGGTGAAAAAAAAAGTATGTAAATAAAACATAATGTAAACAAATTATTTGTGCAAACTAATTAATGAATTAATAAACAAACAAAAGCACACTTTTTTGTCTGAATCCTCCCCATGGCTGGCACCATGTTTTGAACAGCTCTGCAACCCACCACGGGTTCTCTACTCCCTCCCATTCTAGGGGTTCCCAAGAGTAGAAGTCAAAGGTGCTCACCCCGCTGCTTCATTTTCTCCTTGTATAAAACTCCTTTGGCCTCACCACAGGTCACAGGGAGTCGAGGGGGGTGACAGTCAATGGCTTCATCTTCAGATCTTTCTGAAGCAAGAAGAAAACAGTGTAGCTTGACGTAGTCTTCATTCCGTCTTTTTTTATAATATTTTCATAATAACCATAAATGTTCCTGAGGGGGTGGAGTGTGTCCGTCCTTTCTTGTTCATTTGTAGGAAATCTTCCATTCTGAGTGGCAAGTAAGCTACAGGAGACAAATGATCTCCAATCAACAAAACCCCCACTATGATACATCAAACAAGTGCTGTGACTGAAAACGCAGGACTTCTCGAGTGCAAGTATATGTACACATCTCATTGGCATCGATTAGAACCTGCTTTATTCTGAATTGCTGCAAAAGACCTCCATTAAATTTTTTAACATAAAAAATGTTTTTATTTTGCTTTCACTGTTGTACCTTTTCTTCTCCCCTCGCCTCCCTGAAATGCACCCTTATTCCAGATTGTTGTCATATATATAATGTCTAATCGTCAGAACAGAGCAAGGGAACACTGCATGGTTCAAAATAGGGAAGGGCGTACGCCAGGGATGCATCCTATCTCCATACCTTTTCAACCTATATGCAGAACCGATTATCCGGGAGGCTGGGCTCTATGAGGAGAAATGTGGGGTCAAGATTGGTGGACAATTTATCAACAATCTGCGTTATGCGGATTACACAACCCTGCTTGCTGAAACTGAAGAGGACCTGAAGCACCTGCTGCAGAGGGTCAAGGACTGCAGCCTACAATATGGATTGAGGCTCAATGTCAAGAAGACAAAGATTCTCACCACTGGATCAATTGGCAGCATCAGGATGGATGGTGAATAGATTGAGATTGTACACAGCTTTAGTTTGCTTGGCTCCACAGTCAACACTCTTGGCACCAGCAGCCAGGAAATTAAAAGGTGCATTGCCATGGGAAAGTCTGCTGTTAGGGACCTCTCCGAAGTACCGAAGAGCAATGGTGTCTCTCTGGAGACTATGGTGCATCTGATATAGGCCATGGTCTTTGCAATCACTTGTTATGCATCAGAGAGTTGGACAATGACCAAGGAGGATAGAAGGAGAATTGATGCCTTTGAGCTGTGGTGCTGGAGAAGAGTATTGAGAATACCAAGGACTGCTGGGAAAACAAACAGATTTGTCCTGGAAAGAGTTAAACCGGCTGGCTCCTTGAAGGCAAGGATTCTGAGGCTCTGTCTAACATACTTTGGACATGTTGTGAGGAGAGACCCATCCTTGGAGAAGGACATCATGCTTGGGAGGGTGGAGGGACAGTGCAGGAGGGGAAGGCCCTCTATGAGGTGGATTGATTCAGTGACTGGGATAATCGGGATGGGAGTGTCAGAGACAGTGTGATTGGCACAGGACAGAGCAGAGTTTAGGGCTCTTGTACATAGGGTCGCTATGAGTCGCAAGCAACTCGACGGCACATAACAACAACAACAACAATCATATATTTCTTCCAGACATTTCTCCTCATCTGATCTAATACAGTATCTATATTCTCTTTTTGTCTCCTCAACCCCCATGTCTGTCCCATTTTATAACTGTGGTGCTGTGCAGTATTTGTCCTTTTGTGACTGAGATCTTTCATTTAGCATAATGGCCTCCAGGCTCCCCTATAAGTCTGCAGAGTACTTTACTTCCTCTCCCAGATGGCTACCAAGAGAATCCGATCACAGGAAACAGCAGCTGTGCTTTTTCTCTCTGTGAAACTATTCCCCCTGCTTTTTTCAGGAATAGTTATCTGAGACCCCAGCCCACTTCCCTATCTTGGAGGAAACATCTTTAAGCATCCCCTTCCCACATCCCTTGTAAGACAGTATAAAATTTCCCTCTAACTTCTGTGGAGGCTGGTCTTCTGCTTGAGAGCCAGCCCGGCAGTTTCTCCTCAATAAACTATCTTTCTTGGCCTGCACTGAGTTCTGTCCTTCCTCAGCGACCTTACATCCCCAGTGCATAAAATTCCATTGTGTGTTTGTACTATAATTTTTCTGTTCATTCCTTTGTTGATGGGCACTTGAGTTGCTTCCACCGCTTTGCTCTCCCATTTTATTTTAACTTCTGATTACAGCTTGAATAAAGGTTTATAGAGCAGGTTGGTTTTCCACCAATCATTCACACATATTTTGTTTGATGGCATGCATTACAATAGTCAGAACCTAAGTGAACACTTCCCACTCCCTCCCTGTGATTCTCTTCAGCATTCATCTATCTATCGTACCCTTTCTGGCCTTTTGACCATTATACATCCCTGAGCAAATGCTGCCCTTTTGATCTTGCAGGGCGATGTTCTAAGGAGCGAGTATCTTGCCGGTGTTATTGATCACTTTGCAATTCTATCTATGGGGTTGCTGAAAGCTGAGCTGCAGGGGTGAGTTCAGTTAGAGGTTTGAACAGTGTCTAAGGGTCATCATCTCGGGGGTCTCATCGGTGTCCAGAGCAGTAAGGCTGGACAATTGTATGGTTTTGAGCTTTGCTCCCCATCTTTGTCCCATTCTACTCAGGGCCTTCTCTTGTGATGTCCACCCCCAGAATCTGATAATTCTCAAGCTGAATGCTATCCCCTAAAGTTTCCTTTCAATCAATTAAAAATCAACTGAAACTGTCAACAGCTTCATCTTGCTTGGATCCATAATTAACACCCTTGGTACCAGCAGTCAGGAAATAAGGAGATGCATTGCACTGGGAAAATCAGCAGTACGGGACCTCTCCAAATTATTGAAGAGTAATGATGTCAGTTTGAGGACTGAGGTGTGTCTGATTCAGGCCATAGTCTTTCCCATTACTTGCTGTGCATCTGAGAGCTGAACAGTGAATAAGGATGGCAGGGAAAGAATTGATGTCTTTGAGCTGTGGTGTTGGAGAAGAGCACTGAACATCCCATGGATGGCCAAAAGAATGAATAGATGTGTCTTGGAGTGGGTGCAGCTAGAGTGCTTTTTGGAGGCAAGAATGATGAGGGTTCACCTCACATACTTCAGGGATGTTTCTAGGAGGGGCTATTCGTTGGAGAAGGACATGGTGCTGGGAAGGGTGAAGGGGTCAGTGAAGGAGGAGAAGACCCTCAACCAGGTGGATTGATACTGTGCCTGCTGTCATGGGTTCTTGTGTGTCAGGAAGTGTGAGGATGGTGCAGGATAGAACAGGGTTCAGATCTTTTGTTCATAGGGTCACTCTGAGTCATACTTGACTGGACGGCACCTAACAACAACAACAAGAAGGTTTCTTTATTTTATACACATCCTGCTCAGTCACCGTGAAATGTCTTCTCAATTCCACAGGCGATCCTGACTTGTGATGGCCCCATGTGTCTCAGATTAGAACTGCACTCCAAAAGACAGGAATGATTTCCAGAAGTAGATTACCTGGCCCTTCTCCCAAGGTGCCTCTGGATGGATGCAAATGTCCAACCTTGTGGTCAGGACAGCTCCAGTGACCACAGAAGTGCCAGGTGTGCTCATAAAAGGCTGCCAGACAGCTGGGTGACTTTGGGAGATGGGAGGGGGGAGCATCCTCCAACCACCCCCCCAAGAGGCTTCATTCACCAGGTCAGGCAGGTCATGAGTCAGGACAGACCTGGGACTCAGGTGTTCTGAACGCACGACCCCTGCCCTTGAGTGATGATAACACTTCTGGGTCCTACACATGGTTCAGCCTCTCCCATTCATTTCAGCAAAACAGACCTTTAAAGACAGAATCCTGGGGCCCTGGGACCCTGAGGGCTGCTTGTCTGAGGCTATTCATGGTCAGCTGATGGTGCTCATAGAGTGTCCTTGGGGCAACCGCAGCCACAGACTTAGAATACCACCAATCACGATGAACACGCTGTGAATGGCGAGGTGTCACAGAGAAGAGGGTGGCCAGTCGGCCGAGGGTGCAAATGCTCCTCCCTCTTCTGAAATGAACTCGTTAACAGAATGGAAATGAGAGAGAGAAAGAGATGTTCATTATCCTTGGAGAAAATGAGTGGACAATTAAGTCCCTGACACAGGAGCATCACAGGAGCCTCCTACTAGGAAAAACAAGCAATTAGAGAGGAAAGACGTTCATGGAAAGGAAAGCATGAGGGAGGAAATTAGAGCAACTTAATGGTGACTATGAATTGCAGAATTAGAAAAAAACCCTAACCCTTAATTAATGAATCGGAAGCCTCACCCCAGGAATTCTTACAGAACATGGAGGTGAAAATTGTGAACATGAGGTGAAAATTGTGCTTGAAGAGACAGGAGGCCTGGAAAATGTCCTGAGAGACTTGTGATGTGTCTACATATGGGGGGTGGGAGGATGCGGTGACTGGGGTAAAATCAACAGTCAACGAAATCGTAAAGACAGCACACAGTCCGTGTCATTCATGCCCACAGAGGCCTATAAAGAACGGACGGCAGCCACTGTTGCTATTTTATAGATGGCTGTAGCCTCAGATTTGGAAAGAGAATGAATGACTGCAGGGCTCCCAACTCTATGTGGTGGGGCTGGTTTTAGGGTCTCCACTTGCTGTTCTCAGTCTAGTTCACTTGACCTATTGGCATAAATCCCTCCGCTGGACTATGGGGGCTGACAACAGCACAGGGAGACCCTCCACTGAAGGAGAAGAGTCAGTCAGGGAAAAAGAGCTGAGGAGGCCAGCATCGGTCATGATCACAGCCCCTGTCAGCACCTGCTGGACCCAGCCCTCCCCTGGGCTCGGCCACTCCCCTGTCCACACTTCTTTTCTCTTGCCCGGGGAAATTTTGTCCACATTAGAGTGTCCTGCAATGGCCAGGAGGCGTCTTATCAGTATAGAGAATAAGAGACTTGGAATTAGAACATCTGGTTATTTCGCTCATGCAAGTCAAATAAAATCAGTGAAATGGGTTGAATAATATTGACCTATCATGAGGATTAAATGACAAGAGGTAGAGGAAAGTGCTTTGTTCATTGTCAAGTGGTGTACACCCTTTCTCTATTTTATCCCTCCATTGGAGAAAGATGTGCAATCTCTTCTCCTCTAAAAAGAAAATAGTTGTTGTCAAGTCACTAGCGACTCATAGTGACCTATGTACAACAGCCCTAAACCCTGCTCTGTCCTGTGCC
>NW_006399837.1:13636000-13642858 GCF_000299155.1 Elephantulus edwardii | reverse complement strand
GGCAGCATCATGATAGATGGAGAGGAGACTGAGGTTGTTAACAACTTCAGCTTGCTTTGTTCCAGAGTCAATGCTGTTTACAACAGCAGTCAAGAAATCAAAAGACAAATTGCTGTGGGAATATCTGCTGATAAGGACCTCTCCAGAGTGCTGAAGAGCAATGATGTCTGTCTAGAGATTAAGGTGCATCTGATCCAAACTATGGTCTTTGTAATTACTTGCTATGCATCAGAGAGCTGGACAGTAACTAGGGATGATAGAAGAAGAATTGATGCCTTTGAGTTGTGGCACTGGAGAAGAGTACTGAACTTACTATGGACTCTCAAGAGAAAAATCTAGTCTCTCCTAGAGAGGGTGAAACCCAGCTGCTCCTTGGAGGCAAAGGTCTTGAAGCTCTGTCTCACATACTTTAGGCACACTGTCAGAAGGGGTCAATCTTTGGAGAAGAACATCATTCTTGGAAGGATGGAGAGACAGCACAGAGAGGAATACCTCAAATGAGATAGATTAAAACAGTGACTGGGGTGAATGGGGGGTTGTGTCAGAGACAGTGAGATTGGCTCAGTATAGGATAAGTTCAGAGCTATTGTACATAGGGTCGCCGTAAGTCACAAATGCCTCAATAGTATATAACAACCACATGACTCTGAGAGCTGCACTATGAATAAGGATGACAGAATTGATGCCTTTAAATTGTATTGAAGAACAGGACTGAATGTCCCATGGACTGTCAAAAAAAATCAGATACATATCGGAAAAAGTATAGTCAGAGTCCTCCATGGAAGCACATGCTTTGGCGTGTTGATAGGAGAGGCTATTCCTTGTAAAAGGAAATCAGGCTTGGAACAGGGGAGGGTCAGCCCCGGAGGGGAAGACCCTCAGTAATATGGATTGACACAGTGACTGTAGCAATGAGGTCGAGTGTGTCAGAGTTGCTGAGGACGGCACAGGACAGGGGTCAGCTCTGTTGTTCATCGTGTCGTTTGGAGTCACTTTGGAGTCATTTTTGACTTGACAGCACATAACAACAAGCGAGTAGAAGAACGCTCTGATGGCCTAGTGGTAAGGATCTGTGTTGCCATCGCAAAGGCAGGAGGTTAGAATCCACCAACTGCTCCCTGGCAGAAAGATGGGCCATCTCCTCCCATGCGGTTTACTCCCTCTAAAAACCTACTGCAGGGCCCGTGACGAGCCATTCTGACTCGATGGTACACACAACAACAACAACAAGTGAGTAGAAGATAGGAACACTGCTCAGCAATCCTAAAATACACACGATACATTTGCTCCTTCACCTTTTTTAAAAAAAAATAAAGTTTTATTGGCACACTGTCACAGGATGCTTTCATGCTATAACAGTAGAGTTGAAAACAACAGAGTAGATGACGTGCAGAGTCCAAAATAGTCACTATCTGTTACCTTTACAAAAACACTGCTGAGTCCAGACTTAGGAAAACAAAGATTTCTATCTCTTTCATGTTGCTTGTTGTGACAAGTTAGGTCTCCATCTGAGCCCTGTCCCGTCAGCACCCGCAGTCCCAGGATGACACCGCAGCCTCTGTATAGAGCCGGCTGACGTCAGTCAGGTTTACACGGACTCCTAGCGCCGCGCTGGGAGCATTCCTGCACCTCTGCCCATACATTTTTAGCCAAGTGCCACGGCCGTTCCTCAATCAAGCCAGGGATATATAACCTTCTGTGAAGGATGGGGTGATGGGACTCTGGAATATCTGGTGAACAATTTTAAAATATATGTTCATTCTAGACATACAGACTCTTTGTCCAAGCATTCACTTTTAGACTGACGGTAAGTGGTCCCTGGCAGTGGACGGGCCCTCACAGTCCCAGAGGACTGCACTGCAGGTCCGAGCCACTGGCTCCCTGATGTGGGAGATTCAGAATCCAGGAGGTCAGTCACTGAGCTTTGACCTTTTGCACTCGAGGGCTGGATTCACAAACACCAACACTTAGAATAAAGCGCTCAGCGACTTTTAACTCCCTGAGTATCCTGTGAAGCGTAGGGAAGCCCACCTCCCTGGCTGGCTGAACCCTGTGACTGCTTGGGGCTCTGGGGAGACGTGGGCTCCAGTTCCTGGTCCTCTGTGCTTCATCTAAGAGACTCCCTCCTCCTGCTGATTCTGCACCCCTCTCACCCCAGCCCGGTTCCGTGACAGCTGCCCTGCTCCTCATGGCAGAGTCCAACACAACACTCACCCTCTGGCTCTGGCGACTGGACACATTCAGTCTTTGTCCTCTGTGCTTTTATCATGACCTCTGAGTGACTGGCCGAGGCCTCCTTCACTGGAGTCGCCTGACCCACCTCTTGGAGCTTCTCCTGGGTGCCATGCTCCCGCGAGGCGAGCCCTGGGCCAAATAGTGATTTGTGAAAGTTTTAATTGGGGCCCCCAGTTGGTGTCAATGGGCTTCCTTCTTACTTTCCCAGCCCCCACCCTATCAGGAGATTCCTGAGGCAGGGTCCTATTATCTTTTTGGGGTGTTTGCCTTATGAACAATTTATTCATGTTTTCCTATCTCTAAGTCACTCTTTGCTGTTGTGGTGGTGTTGTTGTTATGAGCCATCAAGTTAAGTACTCCTCACAGCGACCCTACGAACAGCTGGCCTGAGCCCTGCCCTGTCCTGTGCCGTCCTCATCATCTCTGACACGCTAGAGCCCGTTGCTGAAGTCACTGTGTCAGTCCATCTCATTGGAGGTCTTCCCTCCTTTGCTGACCCTCCATCTTTCCCAGAATGATGTCCTTTTCCAAGGAACAGTCCAGCCTAGCTACGTGTCCAAAGTACGAAAGACAAAGCTTCGTTGTTAAATGCCATTAATGTGATTCCAACTCACAGAGATTGCACATACAACAGAGCAAACCACCGCCCGGTCCTGTGTCATTCTCAGCGTCTTTGCTATGTTCGAGCGCATTGTTACAGCTTCTGCAAGGATTCACTTCACTGTGGGACTTCCTCTCTTTTGATGATTCTCCACTTTACCCAGCATGATGTCCCCGGAAGGCGGGTCTTGTCATGCTCACTCACGCGGAGCCTTCTGGTTGTACTTCTTCCAACACTGATTTGTCAGTGTCTTTCAACAGTCCACGTTGTTAGATGTCACTGAATTGGGCCTGCCATGTGACTTCCCACACTGAATTATCTGCTTTTGAGATGCGAGGTAGAGAAAGAAGTTAATCCTGTGTCTCCAGGACTTGAGGGAGAATTCTAGGAAAAGATAGAGGGGTAGAACAGGTTCAAATACCAGCAAAAGGCTTCTGCAATGATGGGCCTTAGGACTGAAGTGGCCAAGGAGGGGCTCAAAGGAGGGGTGGGCTAGAAATGAGGAAGGCCTGTGGTCAACCAAGCCAGGTTAAAAGAGGGAGCAAACTGCAAGGAGGAAATCACAGAGAGGTAGTAGTAAGTTTGTTTTCTTAAGACTGGACTGAATAGGAGAAGACAGAGTTTGATTAGTAACTATAGAAAGAGAGAATACTTCAAAGATAGATGTCACAAAAAAATGTTAAATTCATTATTGGCAAGTTGTGCCAATTGTCATTGGGCACGAAAGGCAGAGATTTGATGGGAGGAGGACTCAAGGAAATGAGATGAAGAGCTTAAGAGGCCGGAGCACCAGATCTGCTGTCTATTGGACACACTGAAGGCATCAGGATAACTTAAGACTGTTTTCTGTCAGGTTTCAATGGCTCGTTGGCAGGGGCCGAGGATGAAGAGGAAATAATTTTTATTGGAAAGCTTGAGCCTCAAATGAGAGGCTGGAGGAACAAAGGGCTGGATGGGGACAGTGGGCAGCAAGGAATGGGCATCCATCCTGTTTCCTGTTGTGAGGTGAGAGTGATGGTAAAGACGGTGCCAGCATCCCTGAGAGGAAGTGATGTCCTGTAAGATCGACCTTCAGTTAGAGAAGAAATCATGTTCTCAGAAGACACTAAAGATGTCAATTAGATAGACTGATACAATAGACCCAAGACTCAGGTAGACCATGGCATTCTTATTCACCTCATGTGCATGTGAAAGTCAGACAGCAAATAAGGAAGGATGAGTAGCTGATGACTCCTTTGCATAGTGGTCTAAGCAATGGGTGTTGAATATACCACGGACTGCCGGAAGAACAGAAAAGGCCTGTCCTAGAAGAAGTGTAGTAGAATATCTTAGAAGGGAGGATGGAGAAATTCTGTCCCCCTTGCTTTGGGCATGTTATCAGGAGAGGCCAGTGTCTGGAAAAGGACATCATGCTTGGAAATGTGGAGGACTGTCAAAAAAAGAGGCTGGATTAATGCAGTGGCTGCAAGGACAGCTTGTGAACAGCGTACATCCTGAA
The DNA here is from genome assembly GCF_000299155.1 of Elephantulus edwardii. Lineage (NCBI taxonomy): Eukaryota > Metazoa > Chordata > Mammalia > Macroscelidea > Macroscelididae > Elephantulus > Elephantulus edwardii. The sequence goes on along the minus strand of NW_006399837.1, from coordinate 13,638,524 downwards.
GACGGTGCGGGCCAGGCAGTGTCTTGTTCTGTTTATATAAGGTAACTAAGAGTGGCTGACTTAACAGCACGGAAAACCACAGCCTGTGACAGTTTGTTACAGCAGCTCTGGGAAACTTATGCAGGTGGAAACACCTTCGCTGAGCTCTGAGTCTCACCTAGGCCCCTGGGAGTGAACGGAATCCTGACAGAAAATGCAGGAACCAAGTGGACCGATTAAAGGACAGAATCGCCAGGCACCCTCAGCTGGGGCTACACAGGTGGTGGACATGGTCTGTCTGTTACCTGGGGAGATCCTTCCTTCACGGATGAGTCCAGGGATGGTCACGGCAGGGCTGCCAGGGCTGGGTGCCTCACTCAGGATCTCAGCTCTCCACTGGGTGGGTGCCTCGGGCTGGCTGGCTGGCTGTGCACAAGGCAAAGGGCTGGGAGGTGAGGGCTGGAGTGGCAGCGGTGGCAGCAGGTCCTGGAGCAGAGCAGGGACACCGGAGCTGGCTTCAGGGAAAGCTGCAGACAGGAACGGCAGATCTTTGCTCCACGCTCCGTATGCAGCACAAACTGGGATTGTGAACAAACACAGGACTTCTTTCATGACTTCCAACAGCACTGAGGCCTCCTTCTCCCTCTCGGCCCCCCCGTGTGCAAAACAATCTCCTCCCCCCGCCCCTCTTTCTCTTATGAGGCTACTTTCGCTCAAGGAACGGTGGCAAGTTGCAGAGCAGATGAAGTGCTGTCAAGGATACTAACCAAGGTCTCTGGCTATCAGTGATATCTGGTGGCTTTTCCTCTGTTTTCTCGGGCAAGTGAACCACATGATTTGGCCAGAGCATTTTTCTCAAACATAAATCCTTTCCCTGTTACCCTTGCTTCTTCCTTGCCAGCTGTGGCATTACTCCTGTTCCTACGGCCCTATTCACCCAGCTCTCTCCAGGCTCTGGGTGCGTCACGCTCCACTTTCTCACGCTCTGTCACTATGCTCCCCTCATCCTCTTCAGCTACCCAGCTTGTTCTCTTCAGCGCCACAATCTGGCTTCCAGCTCATCCCTGTTTAGGAAAGTGTTTAAAATATTGGAGTCTGGAGTTGAAAGAACCAATTGTGACTCCTAGCTCGGCCTCTTTGGAGAAATTACCCCTTATCAGTAAAATGAGGACAGTAATGACTTCATAGGGCTCTTTGAAAGACGACCTATGATAATCATATGCTGCACTTGAGGTAATGTGGACAATTAATGAACTTTTTAAAATTTTTTTTTTATTTTTTTGTGTGTGTACCATGAAACTGGATCTGACAGGTACAGGAGTTGATTGTTTCTTCTTTTCCAGCAGAGCGTCTGGTGAATTCGAACCATGCACCTCTGGGATTGCAGTACAGCTTCTTGCCACTAGGCCACCAGAGCTCGCCAATAAATAAACTCTTAATGAAATGATGTTTATTATTATTCATCCATTTCGTTTCTCCTACTCTCTGAATCTCTTTTGCCCTCCCACCAGATCTGGTCTCCTTAACAATGCATTTCCCAAAGTTCACTCTGTCATCCTATATACTACACAGAGACTGTTCTATGCTGAGCTGTAAAATTTCCCCCAAATTCAAGGAGCAAGTAAAGTCAGAAGCATGTGTGCCCACTACAAACTCATCACAGAGAACTGGGGTCAGAGCTAGCACTGCCTACCACATTCATGAGAGACACTGAGGTATACATGTCCAGGTGGTTGTCATTGTGCCGTGCAGTTGGAACTAACTCATAGCTTACCCTCCAGCGGGTTTTCAGAGGCTGTAAGTCATATGGGAGGAGACTGCCCATCTTTCTCTCACAAAGCAGCTGGGGGATTTGAACCACCTGCCCTTGGGCTGGCAACACAACTCCTCAGCATTAGGCCACCAGAGCTCCCATACTTTCCCATTGAGAACGGCAAGTGGAAATGCATATTCCACTAAGCTGAAAACAAACTTTCCACAGAGTGATTTCACACATGCTTCTGTTGCTCTTAAAGCACTTGAGAAACCGCATTACCACTTCCGAAGCTCTGCTGAATCTTCTGGAGTTTGGGGTACTCGCTCAGGTTATTCGGGCTGAAGATCTCCCCCAGCAGGGTCATGTCAAAAGTCCTCTCCAGGTTGGTGAGAATGTTGTGCACTATTGTGGGTAGAGGAGTCAAACTTTGACAGGCTTCTCGAGAGTCCTGAAGAAATGGAAGAGGTGATTATTGTTAGTAATTGTAAAACTGAATAAGGGGTGACTACACATTTGTAGTTTTTTAAGTTGTCAGAAACCTCTTTCCCATTTAACATTCAAAAAATGAATAGATGTGAGGTTGTTTATGGGATTTCATTGCTTGTTTTGAAGGTTTAGGGTCATGTTATCATGAGACATTCCTGTGTTATTGGCATAAGAACACATTTAGCACTTCTGCTCCACTTCCTAGTTTGGTACATAGTGTATGGGGTCTTCAAAGCTTGTAAGTGGCATAATCATTGTTCTCTATTCCTGGACAAAGAGAGAGAAAGGAGGGGTAGGGGGAGG
>NW_006399837.1:13634628-13635835 GCF_000299155.1 Elephantulus edwardii | reverse complement strand
AGGAAGGAAGGAAGGAAGGAAGGAAGGAAGGAAGGAAGGAAGGAAGGAAGGAAGGAGTAGAAAGAAGATATAGAATGTGCGGCTCATTCTCTGCTTGAAGAAGTGTCTCTTTCATCCTAAGACTGGAAGAACTGGATGGTGCCCAGTTATCATCTCTGAATATTTTGATCAAAGATTTCACAGAAAAATCTTAATCAAAAGGGGGGAAATGCAGAGCAGAATTGAAAATCACTATGTACTCCAGACTTTCTAGACTGAACTTATCACTGAAGCTACTCCTTGAGATAATCTTTAAAACTTAAACCAAATATTTTCCCTGAAGTCATAAAACCAAACAGTAGTCTAGTTCAACTAAGAAAAATATCTGCCTTGAGTATTATTCTCTTTTAAGGACTATCTGTACTAGACCGAATTGAAAATAGCAACTCAAATATTTTCTAGGAATCATGAGGACAGGGAGTTTATGTTAGTCAGGGAGGAACAACCAGGAAAAAGAAGGTGAGAATGGTTATGACAGCTTGAAAAATATAATCAGTATCATTGAACTGCATGTGTAAAAAATGCTGAGTTAATATAGTGGCAAGAACCTGCACTGCAAACCCGGAGACCTGGGGTTTGAGGCCACCAGCTGCTCTGTGGGGGAAGGATGGGCGATCTCCTCCCAGGCGATAAACTGTCTCTGAAACCTCACTGGAGGGTCAGCTATGAGTTGGTTCTTACTCAATGGTACACAACAACAACAACAATCTCAACAATAAAATAAAAATAAATTACAAGAAACAGAAAAATCCTCAAAGGTTTCATATATTTACTTTTTAGACTTTCACATCTATTTGAATGGCTAATTGCTTCGGAATAAATAAATACATACTTTAAAAGTTGATCTGTTTTTAAGGGAGCTCTGGTGGCCTCTTCAGTACTTTGGAGAGGTCCCTAACAGCAGACTTTGCCATGGCAATGCGCCTTTTAATTTCCTGGCTACTTGTGCTGAGAGTGTTGACTGTGGAGCCAAGCAAACTAAAGCTGTGAACAATCTCAATCTCTTCACCATCCACCCTGATGCAGAAGAGCAATGTTGTCTCTATGGAGACTAAGGTGCGTCTGATACAGGCCATGGTCTTCGCGATCACTTGTTATGCATCAGAGAGTTGGACAATGACCAAGGAGGATAGAAGGAGAATTGATGCCTTTGAGCTGTGGTGCTGGA
>NW_006399837.1:13616323-13634413 GCF_000299155.1 Elephantulus edwardii | reverse complement strand
CACAGGACAGAGCAGAGTTTAGGGCTTTTGTACACAGGGTCACTATGAGTTGCAAATGACTCGACGGCACATAACAACAACTGGTGGCCTGGTGGCAAGAAGATATGCTGCGCGGTTCAAATCCATCAGATTCTCCATTGGAGAAGGAGGGTCAATCTCCTTCTGTGCCAGTCAGATCTGAGTTGATGGCACACAACAAGAAAAAAGAAAGTTGATCAGTTTTTAGGAACATTTGAGGGAAGAGACATTTCAAGGAAAGGAAGTGAGGTCAACATACGCTCACTTGTTGCTGTTGACTCTGACCCACAGTGCCTCCAAGCATGTCTAGGGTAGAACTGGGCTCCACAGGGCTTTCAGTGGCTGTTGTCTTAGAAATAGATGACCAGGCTTTGCTCCCAAGATGCCTCTGGGTGACTTGAGACCCCAACCTTTTGATTAGCAGTCAAATGTGTAAACTATTTGCACCAGCCAGGAGCATTCAAAGTAAGCTGTATTTATGTCTTAAGAGCTTTAGTTAGAATGTTTCAGCAGTGGACCTAACACTTGGTCACAAGTGACCATTCTGCTAATTGCTCCTTAGACTCTGCTCTGCCGTGGACTTGGGTTGGCGTGGATAGAATCCAGCCACAGGGAGATCATCTGGAAATATCTTGTTTAGAACATGGCCCAAATGAAACATAGCGGGTAAGAATCCTTTGAAAACATTAACTGAGCACCTACTATGCTCAGGGAGCTCATCCTTGGCTACAGAGCAGTGGTCAGATTAACATGGTGCTGCCCACGTTGGGCAGGTGAGAAAGATGAGCATTAAGTAGCAACCACATGTTAAATAAACAAATGTGGATTTAAGGTTCTGTGTCAGTCTGGGGGGTTAAGGCTCTCAGAGAGTCATCTGCTTTGATTTACTCGACGTCTATGATATGATTGGCTGAGATCAGTCAATCCATTAAAAGGGAGGTTTCTTGGGGGTGAGATCTGGAGCCAATTTATGTAGCTCTTTTGGTAAAGCTCTCCATTCTGCATCCCATTCATCATCCTCAGACCTCTGGTTCTTGGAACATGAGCCAGCAGCCTGCCATCCCATTTGGATATTTTGGGATTCACCAGCTCCTGCAGCCTGACCTGGGTTTTCCAGTCCCCACAACTACACGAGTCAGGAGAAGTCTCTGCTCCGGCATCCCCATGGATCTGAGACATGCCACGCTCTACAACTGCATCAGACAGTTCTTTGAGATAACTCTCTACATTTCACTGATTTTGATCGTCTAGTGAACTCAGCCTACAACAATGTCCAACTAAAAATTCTGGAAAATGTTGCAGAGGTCAAGCACAGACTCCATGGGAGAGCGGGATAGTACACTCACACTGTGGAGTATTGTTGTTGTTGTTGTTGTTGTTGTTAGGTGTATGATTCATAGCAACCTTGTGAACAGTGGTTCTAATCCCCATCCTACTCTGTGCCAATTTCACACTTCCTGAAATGCTAACGCCCACTGCAGCAGTCACCTGGCCAATCCACCTGGTTGAGGGTCTTTCTCTCCTTCATCGACCCTCCGCCCTTCCTAGAATCATATCCTTCTCCTAGGAATAGCCCCTCCTACAACCACGTCCAAAGTATGCGAGGTCAAGCTTCATCATCCTTGCTTCCAAAGAGCACTCTGGCTGCACCCTCTCCAAGATATATTTATTTGTTCTTCTAGCAGTGCATATAATGTTCAGTCCTCTTCTCCAACACCACAGCTCAAAGGTATCATCAACTCTTCTTCTGTCCTCCCTACTCATTGTCCAGCTTCTAGTATGAAACAACAATAAATGATGATATAGAAATCATCAAACAGGTGAGCTCTGGTGGCCTAGTGGCAGGAAACTGTACTGCAATCCCAGAGGTGCGTGGTTCGAATCCACCAGATGCTCTGCTGAAGAAGGAGGAACAATCGCCTCCTGTACCAGTCAGATCAGATTTGATGGTACACACATAAAAAAAAAAAATCATCAAACACTGCATGACATGGATGAAAGAGGAAATTATGCTGAGTGACATGTCAGTCACAGAAGGGCTTTCAGGGTATAATGTCACCAGGCAAGGTTATTAGACAAGACTCATTCTTGGATAAGGTACCAAGAATGGGAAAGGAGGGAGAGAAGAGAAAACAGGAATAAATAGGTAAGGTGATTGAAGAGAAAGGCAATACAAGATAAGGGGTTGATCAGACATTATAATTAATGAATTACCTTAATTGTAATGAATGCTATAAAACAAAATGTGTATAAATGATCGAATGAAAAAAGTATGCACATATTGGACAATTAAAACAGACATGGGTGGGGAAAGAAGAACGAACTGGGGAGGAGGGTGGAGAAAACAGTGCAACAATGAATGAATGAAAACCCAAAATCTCTGTAAATGTTCATTAAAACTAATAAAATTTAATAATAATAAAAAAATTTAAAAAAAGGAAAAGTATGCACATAACAGCAACAACAATTGCTAAGTATAATAATATAAATCCTTGATTATCAAAACTTAGTATTCAATAAGGTGTCTGAAAACTTTAAATAAAACACATAAATTAGGTAGCAGGTCAAGCAGGCTTCTCTGAGGAATGGCTTTTATTGTGAAAAGAGAGTAAAGGTTATGAAAGACTTCCCTGGACCAAAATCCATAATTATTAGACAGCGCCATTGTAGTCCACAGAACCATGGCTCCCAGGACCTGCTTTGTCTCATATCAGAGTGACCATGGGTGACAAACTCTTCAGTCGGGAACGAGGTGACCCTGTGATATCCTTTCACCCATTCTCCTCCATCTTCTGTTACGATGGCCATTCAGAGTTGGGGTCACCAAATTCCAGAAGCTAACAATACGGCATACTTAGTGGGGGCCCTGCTGCCCCAGGATAGTGCCCACTTTACGCACCGTGTATAGTTTCTTACTGATGAGGCGTCTATCTCGGAGGCCTTCCAGGAAGGGAAATGGCTTGTGTATGGCATAGGCAATCTCCAGCTTCTGGTACCTGAAATGCTGAAGAAGCGCCTCCTTCAAGGACGTGGACCCAGTGAGCCCAGTGAGCATGCTGTGAAAAGAGACATGACGTGAGAAAGGGAGCAAAGACATGGGAGAACGTGGGGAGCTTCTGTCTGCATCGAAAGCCAAGTGTGCTGCCACCTTGTCATGTACCGTGAAGCTGGAACCAGCTCGGAGCTGATCCTCCAGCAGGTTTTCAGAGTAAATTGCATGGGAGGAGACTGCCAATCTTTCTTCTGAAGAACAGCTGGTGGATTTGAACTGTGTGCCTTTGGATTTGCAGAACAGCTCCTTAGCACTAGGCCACCAAAGCTTCTCCCTTAGGAGTCCCCAAAGCAGCTTCTGCCTAAAGTATTTGTGAATGTTTGAAAACAACCATGATGTTGAGAGTGATTTACAAGGAGATGCCCACATCCTGAAAGACGGCTGGCAAACAGACCAAATAGATCAAAATGCTGTTGCTGTTCATTTGGCTTCAACTCTGGGTGAACTCTTGTCTAACAGAATGACACATTGCCTGGACCTGCATCTCTTCACAACTGTTAACATGTTTGAATCCAGCCCACAAGATTCTTTTCTGTTCAGTAGGATTTCATTACTGAATGTTCAGAGGTAGACGACGTCTCGTCTTCACAGACTTCGTAGTATGTCTTCATCTGGAAGCTCCGTAGAAACCTCTCCACTTACCCAAAACACTGCAGCTTTTGATGTCTTGACTGTAATGCCAAGGGATGGTGGTAATGCCAGGCAAGATGAAGCCACCAAAAACTTTAATCTTTTCTCCATCTATCATGAGCCTATTAGTCCCGTGGTGGGGATTTTTGTCTTCTTGACATCGAGATGTATATTGAAAATTGTAGTCTTTGATCTTCTGCAGTAAGCACTTCAAGGTCTTCTCATTTTCCGCAAACAAGACTGTATTCTCTGCACAATGCAGGCCGCTGATGGGTCCTCCTCCAATCTTTAAGCCACATTCTTCTTCATATATTCCAGTCTCCCAGATTATTTGCTCACAATTAGGCAAATGTAAAACAAAAACATGAAAAATTTAGAGGATATGATTAGGAAAAGTAACACGAAAGATTTATATTCTGTACCTAGCTTGTGCCTCAAGTAGCATGTGTCTTTCACATGCTCTTTGAATTTCAATAGGCCTAGGGAGCTCTGGTAGCCTAGTGGCAAGAAGCTGCACTGCAATCCTAAAGGCACAGGGTTTGAGGCCACCAGCTGCTCTACAAGAGAAAGATGGGCAGTCTCCTCCTGTGCGACTAATTACCTTCAAAAACCCAGTGGAGTGTAAGCTATGGGTCAGTTCTGACTCTACGGTATACAACAACAATAACAACATGCTTCACAAAGGACATTCTCTGACAAATTACCAAGAAAAGGCAAACATTAACAAAAAGTTTAACCACCTAGAGATTTTTTTAAATAAAACAGTCAGACATGGATTCCATTTTTTCCAAATGCATTTTTCATCAAAGAGAAAATGAAAATGTCAATGAGTGATTAATTTCAGAGATTAGGTCCCAGTGGTGGATCAGACAAACCACGTTCTCCTTATTCCCAAAGGCTTGAGACTTGACATTTTTAAAAGTCCATAGTAAGAAAGAATAATCCACAACAGTCCTAGAAAGACATCGTCAGGAGGTTGACAGATTGTGAGAAAGTCCTGGAAGACGGAGAGCAAAGGGGTGAGAGATTGACCCTCAGAGCTAGACCAGGGTAAGATGGTGCAGGATGAGAGGAGAAAAGGTGAGCTCGGCACGTGCGCCAAAGTGGAAGAAGCCCAGGGTTAAATTTGGAATGACTGCTTACACAACCACATTTAAATCACAACACTTGCCAGCCTCCTTATTCTTCATCTGTTCATATCCAGTAGTGATATTTTGGTCCCAGGGTAAAGCCTGCAAATCCTTGAAAACCTCTTCCTGTCTGGAACAGCCTCGGGATGGGGGTGTAGTGTTCTAAGAAAAGGCACTGCAGAGATTCCTTAGAAAACGAAACACAGAATTACCAATGGACCAGAATTCCACTCCCAAAAGGACCAGGGACTCCAGCAGGAACTTGAACACCAGCATATATCACAGCCTTATTCACAGCAGCCAGAAGGGAAGAGCAACCTCAGTGCCTTTCAACAGACTGATGAACAAACCATGAGCCATCTAGAATATCTTTCAGCTGTTAGAATAACTCTTGATACATGCATGCTACAGTACTGAAGTGAAATAAGTCAGGCATAAGCAGAGAAATATTTTGATTCCACTTATATGTTCTAGAAAAGGCATATGAACAGAATGTAGATTCTTGGTTACCAGGACCAGAGAGGAGGAGGGAATGGGGACGGACTTCTTACAAGGTACAGAGTTTCTGTGTGGAGTGATGAAAGTTTAGGAAGTAAATAGTGACAATCGTTGTGTAACATTGTGAATATAATAAATGCCATTAAAATGTACATGCAAAAATGATTCTATTTGAAATCTCACACTTTTGGGGGGGAGGAGAAAGCTGTAATAAAAACAAAGAGAAGAAAGTACTGTGAAACTTCAGGGCACACAGACCTCGAACAGGAAATGTAGGGGCAGGAAATGTGCCTATCGTCACGCCCCGCCTGCCTGGGGTAGTGCTATGTACCCTGCCATCTCCACTTTGAGGACTGCAGAGAGGACCCACCTTACCAGAATGTCCCAACTGTCTGTACCCAAAAGATCTATGTATTTCAAGGTATCCAGGTACCAGGACATTCTCTTTATTTCAATCACTTCCAACTCAAAGGCCATTCTTTCAATTATGAAGGTAGTAAATAATGGTAGTATTAGTGATATTGTGACTCTGTTTGCCATGAAGACACAGATAGTTTGATAATTCCTTGCAACTAGGTGCCATCAAGTCAGCTAAACCTCAGTGATGCTGCGAATAACAGACTGAAGACATGACCTGTCTATCCTGCAGCTTCTTCACCATCTCCACGCACAAGCCCATCGTGTTGTCGTCATTGTGTTAACTCATCTCCTTAAGAGTCTTCCTCCTTCCTCCGCCCCTGTACTCTTCTCAGCACGATGTCTATTCCCAAGGAGTAGTGCCTTCCAGCAACATGCCTAAAGCAAGTGAGGCGAAGTTGGAAAGAGCACACTGGTTGCACTTCCTTGAAGAAAGGCTTGTTTGTTCTTTTGACAATGTGTGGAATATGCAATACATTTTGCCAACATTACAATTCAAAGTTAAGAACTTTTCTTCAGGCTTCCATATTCATTGTCCAACTTCCACATGCTTAGGAAGCAACTAAAATACCATAGCTTGGTTCAGGCGCACTTTAGTTTTCAAACCAACACTCTTCCGTGGATATCTTTGTAGACAGATATTTTTAAACAGCCTTTATGCTCATCATCACCTTGAAATGATGAACATTATTAGACCTGGTTATTTGATATGCTAACCAAGAAGTATGTTTTATAACTGTATCTCATTATAATGCTTTGCTGTTGTACCACAAAGTCAGAACTGACCCATAGCTGGCCCTCCAGAGGGTTTTCAGAGGCAGTTAATTACATGGGAGGAGATTGCCCATCCTCCTGTGGAACAACTGGTGGCCTAGAACCATATGCCTTTGGGATTGCAGCACAGCTTCTTGCCACTAGGCCGCCAGAGCTCCCTAATATATTGCTTTACTATGTGTTTTTATTTTATACATTTACAGCATCTTTTCCCTTGCGAGCAGCCATCTAAGGTAAAACAATTATGGTTTCTCTGAGTTTGAAAACAAAGATGGAAGAAAGCCAAAAGTGGGTAGAAACCATCAGTCTGAATGACTAATGGACCATGTGATCCTCCACCTCTCTGACACTGAGACCAGAAGAACTAGATGGTGCCCAGCGACTACTGCTGAGCACTTAACAGGGACCACAGCAGAAGGCCCTGGACAGAGTGGAAATAAATGTGGAATAAAACTCAAAACCATCAAAATGGTCAGTCTCACTGGTCCGATAAAGCTGAGTGGAAGTCCTGAGATCATATCCTTACTTATCTTTCAAAACTTGACCAAAACTCACTCCTACGACTCAACTTTCAGCAAAAAAAGAAGACTGACCTTCTTGACTATTGTTCAAAGGGAACACTAACATCAGACAGGCACTCACTCCTTAGAATAAGCAATGACTGACATCAAGTTAGCCAAGGATAAGCTCGGAAGGCAGGAAGGGATAGGATAGAAGGACTGATGGACATGAGGTCCCAGGGAAGACATGGGAAAAGTGTGATTAAATTATGATGTTGTCATTAATGTTATAATGCAAAATGTACATGAATGATGAATGGAAAATCTATTTACTCTGTAAACTTTCACTCAAATGACAATAAGAAGGGGAGGGAGGAAGATGACTTTTCTAAGCGATCCATAACATTTAACACAATGTAGGTTAAGAACCCTTCTTAAAGCAGGAGTGGGAACGCCTGAAACCCTGTCACCGCTTGTCTTCAGGATATTCTTCTGGAAAAGAGACTTGGGCCACCCCTCCAAACCCACGTTGGCTGTCTACACAGATCAGTTTAGATGCTTTTCATACATACAGAAGCACAACAAGGGTCTACAGACCTTGGAGGAGGAGCAAGGCAGAGCACGGAGGTCCAACAGAGCCCGGCAAAACGGAACTCCTTAATGGGCAGAGGGGATATCCCTTTATGGGCATTCTAGGAACCCAGGCAAGAACCTCTCTCTTCCTTTCAACCTATCCAAGGGTATACGAGATGTTCTCAGAGGAACATCAGTTCAACTTCAAAGGAAGATGCAATATAGGATAGTAGAAAGAACATTTTAGAAAAAAAGAGTAGTAACAATTTATAGGACAGGCTTGCAAGGGGTCTGAAACCTGCGCTTGAAAAGTTAGGTCAAGAACAGATTTTGGAATTACTGCTTTTAAGCCACAGTCTGAAGATGCCTGGCAATGCCTTGGCTGTAGATTCTAAAGCTGTTCTGGAAGCACACAATGTCTATTTAAGAAATCTAGAATTAGAAAGATGGAAAAGATAGGATAATAAAGGAAGATTTGTCCTATTGATAGGGTGGTATTAATAAGTCCAGAATATTCTCTCTCTCTCTCTCTCTCTCTCTATATATATATATATATATATATATATGTTATAAAACTATAGTTCTTTTTCTTCAGCCTGCAAAACTAGTTACTTAGCCTCCCCGTCAAATGGGAAAACACACCTATCCAAGTGGAAAGAAGGCAGAAGATGCAACCATTAATCACTGATCAATGACTAAGTCAAATGCACAATAAATGTGTGAAAACCTGTTACATCTCAGTAGTCAGAAAAGTGCAGGGACGATTTGATAACATGCTTTGTCGATCTGCTGATGTTGTTTGCATTGTTTAAACACAAACAGGTCTCAACGTGGGCTAATTTAGAAAATCTGTGTCAAATGCACTAACGTGTGTCTTCTCAGAGCCAAATGTCCACTTCTGGGAGTTTATTTCAAGGAAGTAACTGTGAATGTGCTTACAGAGTAAATACACAAGCACACAGCACACCAGGGAAGAGATCACACCTGCTCTCCTGTTTTCTCGTCCACCCTTCCTCACTCTCTGCACCTGAGGCCCATCTGGTAAATCGTGAGCTGCCCCTGGTGGGCCCGGATCAAGATCAACAAGCAAGGACGAGGGTGGAGGACAGGGGTGCCCCCTCAGGAGCAGAGGAGTGTGCCTGCCTCCCCTGTCGTTTTAGGGGTTCTCTGGTCCACGTGGACACACAGGGACCCTGTCAGCCCTTCCATCTCTTTAGCAAACACTCTCTGACAGAGAGGTGAGTGTCCACAGCTGACACCCCCGCCCCCACAGTAGCTCCCAAGTGGGCGCTGCAACCTCCAGCTGAGGCCGGACAGGGCAGGGCCCACACCCACCTGAGCCGGGTGCTGCTGTGAGCCGGGAACCAGGGCAGGTGGGAGGCCAGGAAGAGGATCTGTGGGGCCAGAAGACAGGGGGCCAGCGGGGAAAGGAAAGCGAAAGTATCCGCCTCTGAGACGGGAAGCTGGGGGCAGGGCCCTGGTTCCGCCTGGGGCCTCCAGAGGCTCCTGCACGATGACAGCAGGGGACACCTGGGCCAGCCTGTAGGGGGGAGGAGGGGCACAGCGGAGCCCTCTGCCCACCACCTCTATTTCCCCACATCCCTTGATGTGCTGGAGGGTGCCAGCGTGGGAGTGAGGGGTGGGTGGGGATGGCCACACACCTGGATACATTTACTGAAAAGTGAAATGTGCTAAAGTTAGTGTTCTTTGTATCTCACCACCCGCTAGTATTTGAGGGGGTGAAGTGAGGTGACTGTAAATAAGGAAACAGATGTACATGCTGTGGCAATTTAGCAAAACAAGTAAAAAAGGCTTATGAAGGTAACACAAAGGAGCCGGTTGAGGAAGGAGATAAGACTTAAAAGAGAAATGAGGGGGGATACACTCCTGGACAGTCAAGGTGGACCCAACCTTTTTTCCTGAGACTGGTCATACCCTTGCCCCACCTAGGGACCAGTGGGATTGGGTGGGGTACTTCCTTTCCTGTTTCCTCTGAGAAGAGAGGGAGGCAGGAGGGGAGGGGATGAGGGAGAGCCGAGAGAGACCCACCAGATAGCAATTCTATCACTTCACAAAAAACACTGGCTTCTGAAACTCACAGAAAGACCCAGAAGTGTTGTGAGGCACCTAAAACACACTTCTAATATGTGAGGTGGAAAGTGTTGCAAAAGTAAATGGAAATAAAAGGGCAATGGAGACTGAACAGGAGCTGAAGTCCTGCAGAGAGGCGAGGGCACCTGTAAGCAGAAGAGCAGGTGGAGCCAGAGAGTGTTCTGCAGCCCAGGCCAGGCAGAGGCAGGCCCACCAGCCCCAGGACAGGGCTCCAGGGCAGACGCAAGACACCAGTCGCTGACTCCAGGCCAGGAAGGGCCCCTCCTGCTACATGCAACCTTTAAAGATGGCAGTGGTACAAATGGTGGAGGGACAGCACAGGAGGGGAAGGCTCTCTATGAGGTGGATTGATTCGGTGACTGGGGTAATCGGGATGGGTGTGTCAGAGGCAGTGCGATTGGCACAGGATAGAACAGGGTTTAGGGCTGCTGTACTATAAGTCGCAAGCGACTCGACGGCACATAACAACAACAACAACTCAGTTGCTAACTGAGTTTATAGGTTTGAGTCCAACCAAGGCATCTAATAAACGCCTGGCAGTCTACTTCCAAAAATCAATTGTTGAAAAGTCTATGAAATTCTTTACTCTTAGACACAAGTTGTCATGAGTTAGAGTAAGCTTGATGGCGGCTGGTTTTAATGCGTGTTGGCAGATGAGGTAAATGAGCTTCCTAAAACACATTTATTTAACTTTAAATCAGTAATTATCAAATGTCTTTGACATGTGGATTCCTGTTGGAAACGTAGTTCTAGGACCCGGGGAGCCTCGAGACCAGACAAGCTAGCAGAGCATCTCTTCTGAACAATGACAAGAGGGAGGGCCTGTCTGACAGGTCTCAGAGTGGGGGATGCCCAGAACACAGAGGTCACAAACAAGTCAACAGGGGTATAGAAGGCAGAGCGCAGGAGTGAGGACGGCTCAGTGCTCGGGCACACCTTTCTGTGCTGCACTGCAGAACAGAGGTTTTCCAGAAGCAAAACTGTTTTGCAAAGGAAGACATGGAGGGACATCACAACATGACTAACTGGATAAAATAATTTGGGGCTTACCAAGATTTAGGTGAGAAGAGACTTTATGATTATTCATGAAGGAGGGTGAGGAATTTCTGGAAATATCCCGTATAGGGGGGATAATGATAAGGCTGTGCTCGTCTGACTCTCCCAGATGAATGCTGCCGCAGAGCCTTCTGGTTCAAGACACTTCACTTATTATGGGATGGTGCATATGTACTGTGTAGTAAGGTCCTGTGGTTCGACTCTCCTGTCGGCTAGATAGCTTTACTTCCTGTTTGGAAAGGTCAGCTCTCAGTTATGACTAGTGAAGCACGCTCCAGGATAATTGACAGTGGTTTAGATTCAGACCAGGTTTTCAGGCAAATCTGAGAAAAACATCTTACAGCAAGGGAAGGTTGGCAATCACCAGATCTCACAGAATAGCATAGTTTTTAAGGCAATTATAGGGTATCAGGAGGGGCTGAGATGTGAGATTCCAAGGTAAGCCTTAGTTCCTTGTCCCAAGACCAATTTATTTGTTGCAAATACCTCTTTCAACAACAGCAACAATGACTAAACACCTGAACATCAACAGATGGAATTAACAGGATTCAAATTGGCTACATCTGTGGAAAGAGGTGGTGGAAAAGCTCCAACTCAGCAGTCAGAACCAGGCCAGGGGCCGACTGTGGAACAGACCATCTGTTCTATATAAGCTCGAATTGAAGCTGGAGAAAATGAAAACAAGTTCACAAGAGCCAGACTTTGACCTTGAGTTTATCTCACCTGAATTTAAAAATCATTTCAAGACGGATGGGATGCATTGAATACTAAAAACTAAAGACCAGGCAAGTTGTGGGATGACATCAAAGATATACATGAAGAAAGCAAAAGGTCATTAAAAAGGTAATGCACTCACATTCATGTTTATTGCTGCGTTATTCACAAAAGCAAAGAGATGGAAGCAACCTATGCGCCCATCAAATGAATGGATAGAAAAATGATGGTATATTCTGATGCAGTCACTCTAGAAGGCAGTGTGGTGCTTTCTCAAAAAGTTGGAAATAGAAATACCATTTGACCCAGCAATTCCACTACTGGGAATAGACTCTAGAGAAACCAGAACTGCCACCCAAACAGATAAATGCACATTCATGTTTATTGTTCCGTTATTCACAAGAGCAAAAAGATAGAAGCAACCCAAGTGCCCAACACTAAATTAATGGATAGAGAAGCTGTGGTATATTGACACATGGAATACTACATAGCATTGAAACTCAAGGAACTCATGCAATATTATACAAAATGGGTGACCCTGGAGGACATTATGCTGAGCGAAATATCTTAGTCACAAAAGGAGAAACTTTGCATAATGCCACTGTTATAAAACAGGACTGGCATGGGGTTTGGGAAGAAACTAAGAGGGGAGAAATAACGAACACTGCATTGAAATAGATGAGAGAAAGAATTGTCTGAAAGAAATGTTGTTGTTGATTGTTGATTGCCTTTGAGTCGAGCGTGACTCACAGCGACCCTATGAACAAAAGGCCTGAAGCCCCCCTACAACCAAGGACATTTATCAAAGTTCATAGAGTTTCAGAGGCATGTTGCTTTGGAAGTGGATGCCTCTCCTGATTAGAGATGGATTGATACAGTAACTGGGACCATGGAGGTTGGTGTGTCAGAATTAATGGGACTGGTTCCGGACAGGGAAGTGTTCAGAGCTGCTGTACATAGGGTCACTATACATCACAGGCAACTCAATGGCACATAACAACAATAACATCCTATGACAGGTTTGGAAGCAGGAGTGGCATCCACTTCCTAAATAACATGCCTCCGGAAACTCTGTGAACTTTGATAAATGTCGATAGTTGTAGAGGGGCTTCAGGCCTTTTGTTCATAAGGTGGCTGTGAGTCATGCTCGACTTGAAGACAATCAACAACAACAGTCCAGAATAAGAGGTGCATAGCAAAGTGGACTGGGTGGGCAAAGGGAGGAAATTGTGCAACAAAAAAAAGAATCTTTTTAAGAGAAAAGCAAACTGAGAGGGGCGGGGTAGGGAGGAAAATGTGTAACAATGAATAAATGGAAATCCAAGTTTTCTGTAAACTTCCGTTAAAATATCAATTAGAAAAAGAAAAACTATGGTACATTCACACAATGGAATATTCCGCAGCAGTGTAAAACAGTGAACTCAAAACATTACACAGCATGGGGGAGCCTGAAGGACATTATTCTGAGTAAAATATCTCAGTCACAAAAAGGACAAATACTGCATAATACTGCTGTAATAAAACAACATACTGGGATTCGGTGCTTCGGGAGAGCATGGTAAAGAGTGGATAGACAACGAACACTGCATTAGGTCAGATGAGAAGAAGAACTGTCTGAAAGGAATATAAGATTAGACATTATAACAACAATCTGGAACTAGGGGATGCGTTACAGGGAGGACTGGGAGGGGGGAAGGAAGAGGGGAAGAAAATGTGAATCAATGAAAAAAATTAAAATATTTTCTATGTTTAAAAAAACATGAAAAGGAGGGAAAAGGAAATCAAAAGGCATGTTGCACTGGGAACATCTGTTGTCTAGGACCTCTCCAAAGTGCTGGTAATCAGTAATATCAGTTTAAAGACTAAGGTCCACCTGATCCAAGCTGTTGGACGGATCTACTACCAGCCTGTGTGTCCAGGAACCATGGCAGGGATGTCTCTGCTGAGCTGTTAAATTTTGAAGAAGGCCACACTTATTCAACTTTTTTTGCTAAGCAGAGTCACAGATTGCACCGTGAAGGTGACTTAGAAGGGTGATCTTGGTTCTACATCCTGAAACTCTCTTCTTTGCTCATCAGTTTTATACCTGTCAGCTAATCACCTCACCCCACCCCCACCCCAGATTCCTTATCTGCAAAGCAAAAGGGTGAATTAAAACATATTGATGTCTCATTTAATAAAATTCTAATAATTTTTTTTTTAAATGTAGTCGTGATTGAGTTGATTTTGACTCAGGGTGGCCCCACATGTGCCTACATAGCTCACTGCTTTCCCCAGCTGGCCTTTAGGAAGCAGCCTTCCAAGGTGCCTCTAG
Source organism: Elephantulus edwardii (assembly GCF_000299155.1). Lineage (NCBI taxonomy): Eukaryota > Metazoa > Chordata > Mammalia > Macroscelidea > Macroscelididae > Elephantulus > Elephantulus edwardii. The sequence goes on along the minus strand of NW_006399837.1, from coordinate 13,620,625 downwards.
GTGGGTTCGGACCTACAACCTTTGAGTTAGCAGCCCAGCACTTAACTCTGCATCAGAAAGTCATCTCAAATTTGCCTCTAACAGTCCACCTAGCTCAACACTAGTTATTAGGTTTCCAGTCACCCTCAGTCCTGTGCTATTTGCTGATTATTCTAAAGACATATACAAAGTGGAAGTAAAGGATAAATCAATAAAATAGAACAGAAATGGAAGGCTGACTGGCTTTGTTGTTACTGTTGTTATTTACCAGCAAGTCGCCTGCTCCTCAGTGGCCCTGTGTACAGCCGCTCTGAACCCTGCCTTATCCTGAGCCAGTCTCACTGACTCCAACGCACCTACCCCCATTTCCCCATCAATCATGCCAAACCATCTCATCCAGGGTCTTCCTCTCCTGTGCCATCTCTCCGCCCTTCCACGCCTCATATCCTTCTCCAACGACTGGTCTCTCCTGGTCATGTACTTAAAGTGTGTGAGATAGAGCTTCAAAATCCCAGCCCCCGAGGAGAAACTTGGCTCTGTTAGGCTGAAGCAATGTCATTTTACTTTTCCTTTGCTCACTGGAGGGGGCCTGAGTGGGGAGTCAAAACACTGTCTATCGTTCTCTCTAACTAACTACAACAAAACACACTAGCTGGAAAGCGTCTTTCCAAATAATGACCACAACTGTGGGCTTGTAGTGCAAGAATCAGTGGAGTCAAAGGGACTGGGAATTAAGAGAGCTTTACTGAAGCCAGATTTCTCTACAAAAGTGTTTTGTGTGAGATTTGGGAAACTGAACTTCGGAAGATTGGTTAAGGCAGGTGGTTCAAATCCACCCAAAGGTAGGTGGTTCAAATCCACCCAAAGGTAGGTGGTTCAAATCCACCCAAAGGTAGGTGGTTCAAATCCACCAGCTGCCCTGGAGCAGAAAGATGAGCAATTTCCTTCTGTGCGATTTACAGCTTCTGAAAACTCGCTGGAGGGTCAGTGGTGACTGGGTTAGAACTCGATGGCACATATCAATAACAAGAACATTCATATTTTCTTCTTTACCTCCTGATTGGCTTCCTTTTCGTTTTGGATTTAAATGGACCTCAGGTCTGCTTACATTGGGGCAGTTGTATTGATGGAGATGGTGTGAGAATTTGGAAGTTGATATGTAGCTATGTCTCAAATCTATCTTGTGGTAAAAGGATTATTTATTTATTTTTACTTTTCTACCCATTGCCTTAGGCCTGTCCACAGGGCCAGGTGGGAATAAGTAAGTAAAATAAATCTTTCATTTCCCCTGGGGTGTGGTCTCCAGCTGCCTCATTGTTCACCACTGATCACTGTCTGCTATATCATTGACAGCTGTGAGGCCAACATAAGAGAGGGAGCTTGCCAAAGTGTGGAGAGATTGGTTAAGCCTGACAGAGACGTGAAGACAGAGCCAGAGTTTAAGGTTTTGCGTGACAAACAATTGAAAGAAGAGCTGACTGCTGCTACTATGCACCAAAGCTTACTGGATGATTGAGGAAACCAGACGTGTCTTGCATTTGTGTTGCTGGACTGAACCTGGACTTTTACATACCGACTAACAAGCTATCTGAACAAATTGAGAAACTGTCTCTTGTTGTTAATCTGGTGTGGGACAAAATCTGGACTTTCATTGTGTGATATCCCTTACCTCCTCCACCCTCAAATCTATTTCCCTCTACAAATGTAAGTAGAAAAAAGACATTCCATAAAGTCTGCTGGTTATTTGCAATGAACCAAGAATCAAACTCAGTGATTAGTGGAAGAAGGTGCAGGAGTGTGGGGGGCCATGTCTAACTTTATAGGGATCAGTTTTACCCTGTGGATGTTTTTGATGGGGCCAGTTCCCTTTGGGAATTAGTAGAAGTTAGACTTTGTCTTCCTTGTGCTGTCTGTGCTCCTTTTACACACCTTCAAGAATAAAGATATTGATTATTGTTACGGCAGGAGTCAGAACAAAGGTAGCATAGTGGAGTGGACTTGGGGGGGATTGAATAACAATTAAATAATTTTTTTCTTTTACTTTTCAAAAAGAAAAGCTAATTGGGGGGAGGGGTGGACAGGGAGAAAAAGGCAACAATGAATGAATGGGAAGCCAAAGTCTCTGTAAATTTTCATTAAAAAAAGAAAAGAAAGGTTTTGAATTGCTAGAGATTTGTGGAATCAAGCGTCTGAAAGACCTCTTTGTGTTTATAGGAATGACATCAATGGGGAAGGAGGGTCATGTGTAGTTATAAAATGAGACAGAATGAAGGAATCTTCTTTTTCAGGTTCAAGAAAGTATGAAGTTGTGGATTTTCACTCACTTATTAAAAAAGAAGAAATTGGAACAAGGTACATTTAATTATTTTATGTCATTTATGACTTTTTTTTTCTTAAGAAATAATAAAGATGATGGAATTTCCTACCATGTGAATTATACAGTAAAGAATGAACGAGAGTCCCAGTTTGGTGTGGGAAAATGAGCAAGGTAACCATCTAATTATTACATGGCATTTGACAGGCTCCAACTCACAACAACTGTAAACATAGCAAAACAAGATGCTTTTCCCTGCACTATCACCTCAGGGGAACTCTGGGGGTCTGGTGGTAAGAGGTTATGCTGCAATCCCAAAGACACGTGATTCAAATGCAGCAGCTGTTCCACGGGAGAAGGATAGGCATTCTCTCTCATGTCATTAACTGCCTCTGAAAACCCACTAAAGGGTCAGCTCTGACTTGACATTACAACCAATAATAATTTTTTAAAAAGTGGTTATGTTTGAGACCATTGTTGCAATCACTGGGTCAGTCTTTTTGTAAAGTTATTTTTTTTAATTGTGCATTGTGCTTTGAGTGAAAATTCAGAGAGATTAGTCTACCATTCAGTCATTGCTGCAGGTCGTGTTTTGTGGCATTACAGTCCACATGTTGTAACAGCACTCTTTCCTCTCATCCCTGTGTCCTAGCCCTGACTCTGGGCTTTCCCTCTACACAAATACTGCCTTTGTGATTTTGGTTGATTGATTTTTCTAAGGAGTGAGTATCTTTAGACATGTCTACTATTTGGCTGAATGTTGAGTCAGAAGGATGAGTTTCGTTCCAGGCTCAAGGGTTACTCCAGGCCCTGGTTTTGGGGTCCCATCACAGTCTCCAGTCTTTATTAGATGAACAATGTTGTGGTTTTGAGTGTTGTTCCACCTTTCCAAGCATGAGGTCCTCCAGTGGTTGGATCCTCCTAACAACATGCCCGAAGTGTGTGAGCTCAAGTGTCACCTTCCTTGCCCCCAAGCAGCCCCCTGGCTTCACTTTCTTCGAGACAGACCTGTGCGCTCTTTTGGCAATCCGTAGGATTTTCAGTACCCTTCTCCAACACCACAACTCAAAGGGATTGAGCCTTCTTTTGTTGTCTTTCGTCATTGTCAACTATCAGAAGCATAGAGAGCAATTGAAAAGACCATGGCTTGGTTCCCACTCTTTGAAAAGGTAGTCTTAAGAGGAAAGTTTCAAAATTTGGGGGGAAAAAAATCATACCTATTAGGTGTTCACTGTCACTTGGAAACGTTCTTGGGGATGGTTGGAAAACAAAAGAGAAGCAAAGAAATACCAATCTTTAGATGGAAAGTGTCACCCAGTTTATGTTGACAGTTTTCACTGATGTATCTTCTGTCTGCTCCAGGTTCCCACCACCTGTTCTGGGGACTTTACATAATCAGACTCCATAAATGAGAATCAGAAAACTTGAATATGCTAAGACTGACTGTCTCAGTCTGAATAGAAGGGATCTCAGAATGTCTGAGCATAACATTCCTCATGTAAATAAGGGCTATTAACTTTTAAATATCTTCCTCATAATAGGACAGGGTTCAGATCTGTTGTTCATAGTGTTGCTATGGGTTGTACTCGACTCGACAGCACCTAACAACAATGATAAATGTAGCTACAAGAATTAATTTACATAACTAATGAGAAATTGTTTGAATTTCTAAGTTCTAAAGGTTTGCAAAAATATTTGTTGTTGTTGTTATGTGCCATTGAGTCGCTTGCAACTCATAGCGACCCTATGTACAACAGCCCTAAACTCTGCTCTGTCCTGTGGCAATCACACCGCCTCTGACACACCCATCCCGATTACCCGTCACTGGATCAATCCACCTCATAGAGGGCCTTCCCTTCCTGGGCTGTTCCTCCACCCTTCCAAGCATGATATCCCTCTCCAAGGACTGGTCCCTCCTTACAACATGTCCAAAGTATGTTAAACAAAGCCTCAGAATCCTTGCCTCCAAGGAGCCACCTGGTTTAACCCTCTCCAGGATGAATCTGTTT
>NW_006399837.1:13603667-13615698 GCF_000299155.1 Elephantulus edwardii | reverse complement strand
CCTGAAGTGCTTGCTGCAGAAGGTGAAGGACTGCAGCCTTCAATATTGATTGAGGCTCAATGTCAAGACAAAGATTCTCACCACTGGACCAATTGGCAGCATCAGGATGGATGGTGAAGAGATTGAGATTGTTCACAGCTTTATTTTGCAAAAATATTTATTATGACAATTATGACAGACTTCTTAGACACCTCTTCCATAATATGGGTCTTCGGATAGCACTAAATATAAATGTATGTTTGGACTATTTTGTTGAAATACAATTCACATGCTATACCACTCAGGCAATATCTTTTTGAATTAGCAAAGTTTTGCAAGTATCACCACCAGCTAACTGTAGAACATTTTTACTCAAAGAACATCTTCCCTCAAAGAAATCTCATTCCATTATTTATGGATAATGAAATTATTGATAATGGATAATTATTACCACCTCATCCCAAACACTAGCTAAAAACAACTATTATGGGGGTTTTTTTTTCCATAGACTTGTCTGTCTTGGGAATTTCATCTAAATGAACTCATATAATACCTGACATTTTGTGACTAGCTGGTTTCACCAAGTCTGATGTCTTCAAGCACTTAGTGAAGAAAAGCAAAGACTACAGCCTTCAGTATGGATTAAATACTTCAACATAAAGAAGTCAAAAGTCCTCACAAACGGTCCAGTAGACAGCATCATGATAGACGGAGATTGAAGCTGTCAGAGATTTTGTTTTATTTGGATCTGCAGTCAGTACTCATGTTAGCATCAGTCAAGAAATCAAAAGACACAAGGTACTGGAGAAAATACGCCGTCAAAAGCAAAGATACCACTTCCAGGGCTCAGATGTGCCTGCCCTATGTCACGATACTTTCAGTAGCCTCCTATGCATGAAAAAGTTAGACAATGGAAAAGGAAGGCTTAAAATGATGCCTCCAAATTGTGGTGTTGATGAGGAGTACTGGACAGGCCATGGGCTGCCAACAGAACTATCAAAACTTTCTTGGAGGAACTGCAGCCTCGTTAGAGGTGGGGACGGTGACGTCATCCCACGTGCATCCGTGGGAGTGATGAGCATCTCCAGGGCCTTCCTCTGGCCCACTTTCAGCCTGACCCCTCAGGCCCCTGGTGGAGCTGGACCTCCTGCAGGATGACTGGAGTTTAGCAAGTGAACAGCGTCAACCGCAATCTGAGAGTGCGGAAAGACAGATGGTCCCTGAGGAACAGCTGGTGAGTCAACAGCAAGCCCTAAATCTCTCTCCTTACACTTAATGTGGGAGAAGCAGAACCACCCAGGACAGTGTGCTCTTCCAAGTCACACCTAGAAGACATTATTCTAACAGCAAGACTGTTTTCAAGTCACTGCATGTCTGTTTAGAGTCATGCGTACTTGGGGAACCTTCTAGATGACTGGGATGAGTCCTGGCTTCTCTCTGGCAGGGATAGGGGTCATTCCTCCATACCACTTTTTTTTTTTTTACATTTTCATCTATTTATTTTTCATTCTTGTAGCAGTGTTTTGTAATTTTCCTAACCTAGGTCTTTTGTGTCTCTACTTCGATTTATCCATACCACTTTTGTTTACAGCCTACTTCTTTTGCAGAAACGTGAGTTCATCCTCTTGAAGCTCTGTTATTGTTCACCCAGCTCCCTTTTACCAACATTCCAGATTCTTATTACATAAGTAAAAAGAAACTATTATACATATTGCATGTTACATGTTCCTGAAACTGACATTGGCCAGATTTGTGCGTGGAATCCCATGGAAAGGAGAACATAAATTGTTGGTGTTTTTCACCTGTTGGATTTGATGGGAAACTTTAGGAGGGAGATGTTGAACTATGCTAGTAGCACTTTTTTTTATACTTTTGTCCCCAGAATAAAGAGAATTCTGGGGCCCTCAAGGAACCTATGTGGCTGAACAAAATCAAGAGCCAGAATAAGAGTCATTGCCAAGTGCAAGGATTCGTACAGGATATGCACCTCACCTTCCAGAACCACCCAGCATCCTTCCAGGCGGAAGCCTTCCCCAGCCTCCACTTTCTTTTCCTTCTATGGAGCCCTTCTTTTTTTGATTTATTTAATTTTTTTAATGGATCCCTTCTGACCCCCTCCTGTTCTTACGCCTGGAGAGCTCTCAGTGTCCCTTATAATAGAGCAAGCCTGAATGCACAAGGGTTCCAGATGTGAATGACTTTTTCACCTCAGGACCTGAGCTGACTGTGGCAAAAGGACACAATTTCATTCTAACCAGGACCCTGGGCTTCTCAGAGTCTGTCTGCTCTGCAGAGTCAGATGGAGCCCGTGGAGGATGGCAGAGGATGCCCTGCCCCTTGGCAAAGGAGAGCTGTGTTTTCAGGTCACAGTGAACGTCTTCCTGTCCCCAGATACACTACACCCAGCTTCTCAGGACTCCCTGGGCTCACACTCCTTACACAAGAATTTCCCATTGACGGCTCAGGGGGTTAACAGGACTCACCCGAGGAATTGACATCATCATGGAAAAGGAAAAGGAAGAAGTTTTACTTCGCTGTTGTTATTGTTATGTGCCATCAATTACAACTCATGGTGAACCTTGAACCACAGCTCTGAACCTTGTCCTATCCTGAGCCAACCTTATAATCTCCAATTCACCTGACCCATTGCCTTTGAGATAAATCCATCTCATCCAGGGTCTGCCTCTCTTTCTCTGACCTACCCTTCCAAGTGTGACGTTGTTTTCCAAGGACAGGCCCCTCCTGACAAGATTCCCAAAATATGTGAGATGAAGTTTCAAAATCCTTGCTTCCAAGAAACAACCTCATTTCATCCTCTCCAAGACAGATCTGTTTGTTCTCTTGGCAGTCCATGGTATGTTTAATAATCTTCTCCAGCACCAGAACTCAAAGCCATTGATTCTTCTGTCAGCTTTAGTCATTGCCCAGCTCTCAGATACATAGCAAGCAACTGAGAAGACCGTGGCATAGATCAGGCACACTTTTATCTTTAGACTAACATCATTGCTCTTCAACCCTCTGGAGGGGTCCTTGATAGCAGACCTTCCCAGTGCAACTCATCTTTAATTTCCTCACTGCTGGTGCCAAGAGTGTTGGCTGTAGATCCAAGCAAGAGTAAATTAACAACTGCAATCTTTTCTCTGTCTATCCTGATACTTCCTATTGGGCTGGTGGTGAGGATTTTTGTTTTCTTTGATGTTGAGGTGCAATTCGTATTGAAGGTTATATATAGTCCTTGATCTTCTGCAATAAGCACTTCGAGTCCTCCTCCGTTTCAGTGAGCAAGGTTGTATCATCTTCATAACATAGATTGTTGATGAGTCTTCCTCCAATCCTGATGCCACATTTTCCTTCAGAAAGTCCAGCCTCTCAAATGATCTGTTCAGCATGTAGACTGAAACTGCATGGGGAGAGGATACATTCCTGTTGCACTCCTTTGCTGATTTATAACCACACAGCGTTGCCTTGCTCTGTTCACACAACAGCTTCTTAGTCTGGCTAGAGGTTTCAAATGAGCACAGTCAAGTGTTCTAGGATTCCCAAGGCCAGCCACAATTTGTTGTGATCCACATAGCCAGATAGCTTTGCACAGCCAATAAAACACAAGTAGACATCCTTCTGGTGCTCTCTGCTGTCAGCCAACATTCATCTGACATCAGTAAAATCTATCAGATTTATGTTAGGCTCTTCTGTACAGATTGTTACAACATTGATGACTTTTAGAATTCTCTTGCCTCTTTTGAGATTATGGGCTCCAAGAGTTAGTCGAATTCTTAAGAACTGCTCATGGTTTCAGGGAACAAAATCTACTCACAGCTTCACAGAGTTTAGCCTGGTGGTGTAGTGGGTAAGGAGTTGCACTTCAACACAAAGCCTTATACTTCAAATTCGCTAGTTGCTCTTTGAAAGAAAGATGGGCTATCTCCTCCCATGTGGACTGTATTGTTAGAGAAGCATTACCTGGGTGACTTCGCTGAAGGGTCCTTAACGACCTTCTGCATGTAGGACTTTTACAGACCAAACTGACACCTACCTGTCCGCAGTTGGGAGCCATTTATGCCCTATTTAGATGCACCAGGAAGTCAGGGCAGGAAGGAGCTTGTGGGTGGGGGGAGAGGCAGGAAGTCCTGTGTGCAAAAACCACAGTCAGTGGTATCACTCAGTCTTGTCTTCTGAAAACAGAAGACATTCTTGAGCTTGTCAGCAACAACTTACACGACTCATGTGCAGAGATGACTTTAAAGTACACTCCTTAAACTTGCTCTCAGTAAGTGCATTTTTGTGTCCCTGTGAACACTGGGGGAAAGATAAAAAGTTCCAGGCTGTGTCACTTCTAATAAAACTGCACTTCAGGTTTGATTAGCAAGACTTGTTTGATGGGTAGGGGCTTGGGGCTGTGGGCACCGGGGGTCTGCTGCTCCCCACGGAGGGAGGCCTGGGGCGTTCTGCTTCTGGTAGAGGAGTACGCGCCTGACCGCTACCTTCTCCCAGAGGACTCTGCACTTTAGGCAGGACTCAAGGTCAGGAACGGTCGAAGGTCTCAAGTCCACGTGGCACCAGAGAACCCTAAAGACAGAGGAGGGTGAAGGCCACACCAGGGAACAACATGCAAACTCACTGCTTCTGAGTCAGAACCAACTCAAAGCTGAGCCTCGGCTGGGTTTCAGTCTGTAAATCACACAGGAAGAGATTGTCCATCATTTTCCCTCAGAGCTGCTGGGGTGGATTCACACCAGAGCTGGTGGATTCGAACCACCAGAGAGGCATGGCCTTCCGGTTCGCAGCACAGCTTCCTGTGAACTGGCCCACCAGAGCTCCTCCAGGGAACAGAGGCGTTCGGGACAATCTCCTGCAGCCAGTCACCAGAAACCCGGTCTCCCCTCTTCTCCTACACCTCCTCCAGTGCTCAGGTTGTGCAGCTTGGCTCGTGCCAGGTGCCTTGTTCTCATTACTAGTGATGGAACAGAGCACTGGGCTGAGGATGGTCCTGGACATTGCCTGCAGCTGCGGTCAGCTCTGAGCTGTGGTCAGGTGAGGCGCTGGTTCTGGAGACCGGGCAGAAGGCAGCTCACCCCTTGGGCCCCAGGAGAAGGGAGATGTCTGGAGGAAGACAAATGGACCTCAAGAGAGAACAGAAAGGGGTCAAGTCACGGTGCTGTCGTCAAAGTTGGAATCACTTCCTGGCCGTGAGGTGTGTGTGCCCACAATCAGCTAAATAGTAAAATTATCTCACATCTAACCCAGTTCTTCAGTCGCATCGCTTGAATTTAAAAATATGTAGGGGCACTTCTACTAGTAATTTCAAAGTATTTACATGTTTATGAGCTTGAGGTGAGAGCAAAGACTTCTTAATCTTATTTCTAGTTCCTTAGAAATTGTTCTGATAGTCAGTCTAGAGGGTACGGAAGTTGCGCTGCCAACTCAAAGGCAGGTAGTTCAAATCCACCAGCTGCTCTGAGGGAGAAAGATGGACAGTCTCGTCCTGTGTGATTTACAGCCTCTGAAAACCTAATGGATGGTCGGCTATGACTCGATGGCACATGACATGTCACCAGATGTAACCCATCTAAAGAGACAGTAATGCCACTCCTGACCACTAGAGGGGGGTGTAGACTTTGCTGGAAAGAGGGTTGTGTGTGAGAGTGTGTGTGTGTGTGTGTGTGTGTGTGTGTTGTCGTGACAAGAATAGGTGTTAATATGCAAATCTCAAACTTCTTGCTTGTTATGTGAGAAATGCTGTAGAAGCAGTGAGCGCCTTTCTTGCTTTGTGTCCTACAGGACATGCCTGGGGCCCTGACCTCTGCCTGGTCCTGGACCCCCAAATTTCTCACGCTCCACCCCCTGCCCCCAACTCCCCTTACCCCCACCCCTACCCGCCCGTCTCTGCCACAGGGTTCTGGTGCCTGAATCGGCCTCACAGCCAGTCTCGAGTTCTCTGTCCTTATTCCCTTTACCTTCATTCAGTGGTGCATTACAGAAAACACACCCTTGTTCAAACACCCAACACCTGTCCTTTAAATAGCGTCACCATAACATAAGCTCAAAACCATAGGCTAAGCTCCCCCATTTTTCCCTTGACACCGGGGGACACTACACTAAAACTACAACCGCACCTTCCTTGTTTTCAATGACAAAATTGGTCTACAACATGCTCAAAGGAATTTTTCCCCCTTCAGTTTCTTCTCTTTCTACACTCAACAGAGTAAGATCACACAGTCTGCCTTTGACCTAAGGAGGTTCCCCAGCAGGAAAACCTTCGTTTTCACTTGCTGAATGGTCGGTCCCTCACAGCCAGTGATGGGAGCCAAGATGGTTAATGGAAGCTGCTCTGGAAGGTGCCCCTTGTGTGGTGCCCAGGGCTCGTGACACGCCCACGATCCTTCAGAGACTCTCTGTCTTCAGTGTCACACTGCCCTGCAGGACGTGTTCCAGGCCTCTTCTTGTTCCTTGGCAAGAGGATGAGAGCTGAAAACCAGCTCCCTGCAAAGATAAACTCCTAGGGTGGCCCCCCTTCCAGGTGGGTCCTCCCGCCCTGTAGAGGTCAGTCATCTGAGTGCCAAGCTCCATCCTCATCCACTGAGAGCCTGTTCCCTCTGCAAGCGCTCCAGAACATCTCTGTCCACTATACTTGGACCGACAGTGTAACTTCTCACCGCAAAGCCACCAGAGCTTGTTGGGAAAGGTGGAGGGTCAGAGAAGGGGAGGAAGACAGGACACTATAGGTTCAGCCCAGTGGCCTTCCCAAGTGTCTGAAGCAGCAAATAGAAATAAAATAGAAATGAGATAAACTGTCTCCCACAGGCAGCTTAACTTGGTTGTGTTGATGGATAAAAAGCTGATGCTCTTGTCATTTGTATTTTCTTGATTACATGCGTGGGTTAGCACTTTTACTTATTTCTCAAGCACTAAACCTCCCCCCCCCCTTTCTGTGAATCACTGGCTTACTTTTTCCAATGCCATTGAGTGAAGGTGTCTGTCCGTTCTTCAAATGACAGAGGAGAGCTTGTTAACTATTCTGAACATTGCACACCTTCCTTATCTTTTAGCTTTATTTAGAGTGTTTTTATCTTACTAAATCTTACCATTTAAATTGTAAACTTACCATGTCTATGATTTTTTAAAAATGTGTGCACCTTCACTGTTACAAATAAATAAAGGGATGTAAAAGGATGCAGATGCATTTCCTTTGCACCGTCAGACTTAGAAACATGGTCTCATACTCTTTAGGGAAGAGGTTATACTTTTATTCCAGGATATGTTCCCCGTCTATTATCTTTGAAAGTTTCCTTTTCCAAATTTGGGTGAAATGATGCATGCACTAGGGAGCCCTGGTGGTTTAATGGCAAAAGATTGAGCTGCCAACTCAGAGGCATGTGGTTTGAATCCACCAGCTGCCCTGGTCTTCACAGTTAAAGAAGCTAAGTAGTCTTCACCCATGTGTCTCACTGGAGGGTCAGCTCTGAGTCAGTTCCGACTGGACGGTTGTTATTCTGTACACAACACGCATGCGCTGAAGCAGCGTTTTCTTTTGTGACTTCCCTCTGCCTCCTGGGGTTTTGTTACTTTTGTTTCTTTGAGTTCACTGTGGTTGGCTCAGGTGGTTGTTAGGTGATATGGAGATGAGTATGACTCATAGTGACCCTAGAACAACAGATCTGAGCTTTGTCCTGTCCTGGGCCGTCCTCATCTCTGACACACTCAAGCCTGCTGCTGCTGCAGTCACTGTGTCAACCCAACTGGTTGAGGGTCTTCCTGTCCTTCGCTGACCCACCACCTCTCCTCCACAATTATGCCATTTTTAGTAGATTTTTGTTCTTTCTTGTGATTTCTCATTTTTTAAAAGGTTGATTGTTAAGGGAACTCTGGTGGCCTAGCGGCAAGAAGCTGTGCTGCAATCCCAGAGGTGCGTGGTTCGAATCCACCAGATGTTCTGCTAGTGAAGGAGGGACAATCTCCTCCTGTACCAGTCAGATCAGATTTGACAGTACATGCACAAAAAATAATTTAAAAAATTAAAAGGTTGATTGTGCTTTATTAGATGGGAAATTATTTTGACCATATTGATATAAACTTTTTGACAGATGGTTAAGGATAAAGCTTGAACAGATTCACGAGAGATTAAGAAATGAAGCGGTAGAGAGAATGAATAGAGAAAACCATCTCAAAGGGTTTTGCTGGAAAGGGGGAGAGGAAGGGAGGGAGATGTTTTAAACGAATGATATTTAAATGTGTCTGTGTGTTTATAAGGACCTCTGGTGGCATAGTAGGATAAGTGCTGGGCTGCTAATTGAAAAGCCGGCAGTTCAAATCCACCAGCTGCTCAGCAGGAAAGAGATGAGGCTCCCTCCTCCCATTAGGAATTACAGCCCTCAAAACCCAGTGGAGTAAGAAGTCTGAAGAATCCACCCAAATGGGGAGCAGGAGAGTCAAAGTACTGACACACAGACCCATGTGGTGGCTGCCGGACAGACACCGCCTTCCTCTTCCTCCACCTCCAGGGAAGGGCTGGGTTCTTCTCAAACCTTTCCTCAAGGGATCAGCGTGTCTAGTCACATTGAACAATGAGCAGCTGAGAAGACACTAGGAGCTCCGTGCAAGAGCACCTCCTGACTGCTGAGTCTCTCTGTGCCCCGTTTGCACTGTCACCTGCCAGCTGCATCCTCTAAACAGTGGTGTCTCCAATTCCAGGGCCCTCCCAGAGCTCCACGGCATAAACCAGATCGAACCTTTGGAAAGGATCACCTTCTGGTCTATTGATCAACTACTTTTATTTTCTGTTTGAGATTTAAACTCTGTGTGTGTGTGTGTGTGTGTGTGTGTGTGTGTGTGTGTGTGTTTATATGCATTTCTTTCCAAATTCTATTTCATAACTCTTCCCCAACCCTTGGAAAGAAGATTGCCTTACCTTCTTTTTTATAATACATTAACTTAAAAATGTAAATTAGTTGTAGATATTTCTTGTCTTCTAATAAATGACACTAAGGTTATAAATGCGCATCTCATGCCACAACGATCACATGTAAGGGTTTTAGATAAGATATTTTTTTAAAAAGTTCTTATTTCTTAACCATTCATGACTCCTATTTTGGTTTTCTCTTTAGGAAATTTTTGGAAGCTGTAAACAATTCTCAGTGGATAGACAGAGGGCAGATTTTCTTTGGTTCTCTTCTCGTTTTCTCTGATCTTCCGATTTTGCTCAAAAAATATGTTGCTTGAGATTTCCTGCTTTTAGAGTCTACTGCTATTTATCTGGAGTCCTAATACATGGTCATTTCACACCATATTTTAAATTGCATCTGAAAGTTAGTCAAAGAATATGGATAATAGAACAAGAATCAGTGCCTTTGATTTATGCTGTTGGGGAAGAGTACTGAATGTCTCATGAACTGTTAGACGGGCAAACAGATGTCTTGGAGGAAGTACAACCAGCATGCCCCTTAGAGGGACGGACAGCGAGGCTATCTCACATACTTAGGGCATGTTGTCAGGAGGGGCTAGTTCTTGGGAAAGAAGATCATGCTTGGAAAGGTTGAGGGTCAGAGAGAGACAAGAAGACCTTCAACAGGATGGATTGACACATGACAGAGATCATGGTACAGAGAAGATGGAAGAAGGTAGTCATGATTGATGCTTGACTCGACAGCCCCTAACAGCAGCAACACATAGTCATGTGTGGAGCTACCCAGGTTGGAAAGGCAACACAGAGTGATGATTAGGAGGGCTGTGCTTGCGCTGGAGAAGTGTGAATCCCGGCTCTAACACCATTAATGTGGAGTGGAAATCAACCTTCATCTTCTCAACTGTAAAATGAGAGCAACAGGACTGGTCCTCACTTCTTAGATTGGACATGGGGAGTACCAGCGCAGTTAGAAGGGTGCCTTACGCAGAGCGAGTCCTGGGGAAATATCCTGTTTTGACTGTCCTGAAAAGAATGGAACCCTCTGTTGTCCATCGCTGCTATTCAAGAGTTGTTCTTGTTGTATCCAGGCATTTTCTGTGTATCTTATTAATGAAATTGTTGGTGAATTTCCACATACTGTTGGATCATCTTTTTTTGGAACAGGCACAAATACGAATCTCTTCCTAGTGGTTTAGTCAGGTAGCTGACAGCTAAATTTCTTGGCGTAGACGAATGAGCACCTCCAGGTCTACATGCATTTGTTGAACCATTTGAACTGTTCTTTCATCAACTCTAGACACTTTGCTGTTCTTCCAAAGCACCCGTGGAAGAGTGTGGACCTCCAGTTAGTGAAGTTCTTAACTATTTGCACTACCTGATGTCTGTGTTATACAGTGACGTGTACTTACTTGGGGTATGTGTACAACCAATCAATTCTTTTTTTTTTTTTTTTAGGAATTCCAATAATTTGTTCAGACTCTTGCATTCATCACTTCCTCTCCAGTCTTTCTTAATAATTTTTAACTTCCTTGTTCTTATTTCTATAATCTATACTCTTTAATTTCTGAAATTTCTCCTTTCTTCTTTTAAGTTTGACTTCATTTTTTTCTCTCACTTTCTTCTTCTTTCTTTTGTACCAGGCAGTGTGAGTCTGCCTGGTATAAACTTGGAAAGTAGCTTTTGCTTTTCAAGACAAACCTCTAAATCCCAGCTCTGATGAGTTAGTGGTAAGAAGGTGTGTTGTAAACGCAAAGATAAGTGGTTTAGATCCAACAGCCGTTCTGTGAGGGGGGAAAAGATGGGCGATCTCCTCCCGTGTGATTTACTGCCTCTGAAGACCGACTGGAGGGTTGAGTATGAGTCAGTTCTGACTCAGCGACGCGTAACAACAACAAGAAGTATCTTCTGAGATCTAGTGTTGCCCAGTCCCCCGAGTACTCCCCCTCCCCTGCTGCTTGGACTGGCTTCTGCTTGGATTCAAGGGATTTTTAAATGATTTTTTCTGTGAATGAAAAGGCATCGTGTGAACACGGGAAAGCATACTGTGGTTGACTGGCAGTGTTTTCAGTGTGAGACAAACAAGATGGTGTGTTGGGAGCTCCCACAAAAGGGATTCCTGACGATCATTACTGTTGGTTGCCTTGGGGTAGATTTTGACTCACACAGACGCTGTGTGTGTTACCGGAGAGAATCTCTCCACAGGAGCTTCTGAGCTCTCAGCTTCACGGGAGCAGCCGCCCAGGCTCCTTCTTCAGGGCTGACACTGAGAAGAGTGCATTTCAAACTTTAGGTTAGAAGTTGTGGGCAAAACATTGGTGTCCCCAGGGACACCAAAGCTTTCACCCAGTGGCTTTATCAGTAAAACAGTTTATAAATCTGTTTCTAGGTCTAAAGGATTGTTTTCATTATTTATTTGTTTGAAGGAGAAAAGACAGTTACATAAGTTAAACAGTCTCATAAAAGCCGAAAATGTGAGGATGCACTCCTTCAAATTGAGCACAGCTCTGATCTTTTAACCAGAAGCCATTTTTGCTACCGCCACACCATCTCTTGGGGACCTGAAAACGTTGCAGTTAATGAGTCTTTGGAGGCTGAGTCATTGAAATGAAGAAGCCCATGAGTAGCCCATGAGTACAGTGGCTTACACAAAGAATTCCTTTCTCTTTTATCTAGCCATCTAGAAGTGGTAAAAGAATCTTCCTTAAAATGTGGATTCCATGCCTGAGACCAAAGACATAGATCTGGTTCTTCCTGTTTCCCAACCAGTGGAAATGGATGAAATAGAGAACCCATCTACCCATTTATTTTAACAGACAGACTCAGAGTTCTTCTGTTCACATCCCATTGGTTAAAACTTACGTTTTGTCCAAACACAGGTGGACAAGATTGTTGATCGCTTTCATCACCATGTGGAGTGAGGGCTCAGGAATGTCAGGGGTCTCTGTGTCTCCTTTCATCACATCTCCTTGTGCAATCCAAGCTCTCAGAATCCTGCCATTTACTTCTGCTTCACCACCAAATTTATTTTTCTTTTAAATTCATCACCAACTGTTGTTGTTGTTTGCCATCAAGTTGCTGGTAACTCATAGCAACCCTCTGCACGCTAGCTCTGAACCTTATCCTATCCTGAGCCAATCTCACTGTCTCCAACAC
>NW_006399837.1:13586943-13602757 GCF_000299155.1 Elephantulus edwardii | reverse complement strand
AACATTGCATAATTTAAAGTGTCAAGAAAGGTATGCTTCAGGGCTGTATCCTTTCTCCATACATATTCAATTTGCACGCTGAGCAAAACATTTGAGAATTTGAACTTAATGAAGAAGAATGTGGCATCAAGATCAGAGGAAGACACATCAACATCTTGTGTTATGCAGATGACACAACCTGATTTTCTAAAAGTGAGGAGGACTTGGAAAACTCGCTGGAAAAGATCAACAGCAACACTTTTCAATAAGGATTATGTCTCAACATCAAGAAAACAAAAATCCTCACTTATAGGCTGATAGGCAATATCAGGATTGGAAGAAGAATGCAAACCCCAAACACTTAGTCGCAGGCTGACCAGATCCTGATAAGACCCCTACCCCCACTTCCTGAGCAAACTACCATCCCCTCTCAACCGTCTTAAAAGCCCCTAAAAAACAAACTGCCTTTTTCTGCCTGCATGCCATTCTGATCTTCTCTGCAAGAGACAGCCTGGCATCTCTCTCGGGTCTGCTTAATAAAAGCCTATTGATTACTTGGGACCAGTTTCTTCTCTTTCTCAGCTCTCTTGCTATCTAACAGTGATAGATGGAGAAGAGATAGAAGTTGTCAATGATTATATCTCTTGCTTGGATCCACAATCAACTCCCTTGGTACCAGCAGTCAAGAAATCAAAAGACACGTTGCATTAGGAAAATCTGCAGTCAAGGACTTCTCCAAGATGTGAAGGAGCAACGCTTTCTTTCAACAATGTCACTTTAAAGATCAAGGTGCACCTGATTCAAGTCATAGTCTTTTCAATTATTTGCTATGAATCTGATAGTTGGACAATGACCAAGGATGACAGAAGAAGAATCTATGCCTTTGAGCTGTGGTGTTGGAGAAGAGTACTGAATATCCCATGAACTGCTGAAAGAACAAACAGAGATGTCTCCAAAAAAGTGCACCCAGAGTGCCCCTTAAAGGCAAGGATGATGAGACTTTGTCTCATATACTTTGGGTCTATTGTGGGGAGGAGTCAGTGTTGGAAGAAAGGCTTCATGCTTGGAAGGGTAAAGGGTCAGTGCAAGAGAGGAATATCATCAAGATGGATCAACACAGTGACTTTAGCAATTGGTATGAGTACATTAGAGATAATGAAAATGGCATAGGACAGGGTCAAGTTCAAATCCATTGTTCATGGGATCCCTAAGAGTTGTAGTTGACCTGATAGCATTTAAAACAAAAACGATTCCACCAAAGGAAATCTACAATCCCTCACAGAATCTCATAATTGTCTGAATCTTCTCCATATGTCCCAATTCTCCATTGCAATAGAAACAGTGAAAGTCTTTTATTGTTCAATTAGAAGATGTAAAGGTCTGGAAATGATGTGGAACACTTAATAAATACTTAACAAGTGGTAGCTCTCATTTTATTATAATGGTTTTTGGGATATAAAGAAATGGTCTTAAACTCTTTTTCTGGATTAATGGGCGAGTGTAAGAAAATGAAATTGAGGATGAACTTGGGTTAACTGTAAAAGGCTTGGCAATTGAAATGCTGTGAGTTCTTTCTTTTCCTTTAGGCATTAAGCTCTTGAAAAGCTGAAGTTAAATGGAATTTTTGAAAAACACTTGTATGTTCAATGCAGCCTTCTGACAGCATCTACTTTTAGGGTTTTTCTATTTTCTCAGAGAGAAAACAGTGGTGGATGTAGAAACCACTTAACTCAGAGAAGCAGAATTCCATTAAGGAGAGGCCAACCAAGGGCTGAAGGGGAAGCGAACGCATTTTCAGTAACTAAACCTCTGAATACTTGTACTTTATTCTGTACATTTTATAATAAGTCTATTTTATTGTTTTATGGCTCTGTTCTAACAGTGAGGAAATATTTCAGATCTTGATAATCCCCCAACATGTCAGGGAGAGAAGGAGGCTAGCACCACCAACAAGCAATGTTGCAGTGGATCTACAGCTGGGACCCCATGGGCAGGTGCCAGGGGAGGGCTGCCTCCCCCATATCTGTAATTTTCCAGGCGGGAAATAGTAGTTACTATATTAACTCCATTGTTGTTATTGTTATGTGCCATTGAGTCGCCTGCGACTCACAGAGACCCTATGTACAACAGCCCTGAACTCTGCTCTGTCCTATGCCAATCGCACTGTCTCTGACACTCCCATCCCGATTACCCCAGTCAATCCCCCTCATAGAGGATCTTCCCTTCCTACGCCTGCCCCTCACCGTCCCAAGCATGATGTCCCTCTCCAAGGACTTGTCCCTCCTTACAACATGTCCTAAGTATGTTAGACGAGGCCTCAGAATCCTTGTCTCCAAGGAGCAGCCCAGTTTAACCCTCTCTAGGCTGAACCTGTTTGTTTTCTTAGCAGACTATGGTACCCTCAATACTCTACTCCAGCACCACAGCTCAAAGGCATCAATTCTCCTTCTATCCTCTCTAGTCATTGTCCAACTCTCTGACGCATAACAAGTGATTGCGAAGACCATGACCTGTATCCTAACAGCAGACTTTCCCATCACAATATTAACTCCATAACATAAAAATTATTTCGCTGCTTACCCAGGGAACTCTGGTGGCATGGTCTGGAGGACGTTGTGCTGCTAACCACAGGTGGAACCTTTCTGGCAGTTCAAGTTCACCAGATGCCCTATGAGAGAAAGATGGGCAATCTAGACTGCCTATCCCGCAGGATGGAATTACTAGGATCTACCATGAGTCAGTTCCACCTTGACAGCAATGAGAGGTGAGCGAAGTCTTGCTCACCACCCAATGGTGTTGCTATTTGTCTCTTCTATCTGTTTATTCATTTGTGTCCTTGTCAAGTCAATTCCAGCTCATAGTGGCCCCACGTGACAGAGTAGCACTGCTAGGCAGGATTGGATCGGCTGTAATCTTCACTGTGGCCAGGAGGGACTGGTCCTCAGAGAAGGGCTTCATGCTCGGAAGGGTGGAGGGACAGCGCAGGAGAGGAAGGCCCCAAATGAGATGGATTGACACAGTGACTGGGGCAATGGGGGTTAGTATGTTGGAATTAGTGAGACTGGCTCAGGCCAGGGCAGGGTTCAGAGCTGCTGTACAGAAGGTCGCTGGTGACATACTAACCTAAAGGCCCGCAGTTCCAGTCAGTGACACCACAGAAGAATGACCTGGTGCTCTCTTTCCTTAAAGACTACAGTTAAGAAAACTTAGGGAGCTTTTCTCCCCTGTAACTTGTACAGTCACCGTGAGTCAAAATTGCCCAAGTGACATCAAGTTGATTTTTGGTTGTAAAGTTAGTGGGCTCAAGAATCACTCACTTATTGCTGTTGAGCTGGAAATGACTCCCAGCTGACCCTCTATCGCCTTTTCAGAGGCCATCAACGGCACAGGAGGAGATTGTCCCTTTTTCTCCCTCAGAGTAGCTGGTAGATTTGAACCACATACCATGGGGTTGGCAGGACAGCTCCCTAACACTAGGCTACCCCATCCCCAGACCTGAGGACAGTTAAATACAAATCTTAGATGTGCAGCCAGAGGGCTCGTTAGGAGCAAAAATTAGGAAACTTCCTCACACCTTCTCTGGGCATGTTGTCTCGAGGGTCCAGTCATTAGGAAAGGACATCACGCTCGCCAAGGTGGTGGCCGTGGAAAGAGGAGTCCTACCAGGAGAAGATAACATAGATGAATGGGACCTTCTAAGACTCAAATCCCTATGCACATCCAAAAACTTCTCCAGTAGGGTAAAAAGGGAAGCCACTGACTGGGAAAAAGTATTCGGTAATAACATATCAGATAAGGGACTTATATCCAGAATTTATGAAATACTTGAGCACCACAACAAGATAAAGGTAAATAATCCAATAGAAAAATGGGCACAGGATATGAACAGGCACTTCACCGAAGACGACATTCAGATGGCTAACAAACACATGAAGAAATGCTCAAAATCCCTAGCCCTAAGAGAGATGCAAATTAAAACAACTATGAGATATCATTTCACCCCAGTCAAAATAGCAAAATTTAACAGAACAGCAAGCAACAAATGCTGGCGAGGTTGTGGAGAAACTGGAACCCTGATTCACTGTTGGTGGGAGTGTAAAATGGTGCAACCCCTGTGGAAAGCAGTATGGCGCTTTCTCAAAAAGTTGCAAATAGAGATACCATTTGACCCAGCAATTCCACTACTGGGAATATACCCTGAAGAGACCATAGCTGACATCCAAGCAGATATATGCACACCCATGTTTATTGCAGCTTTGTTCACAATAGCAAGGAGTTGGAAACAACCTAAGTGCCCATCAACAAACGAATGGCTAGAGAAGCTGTGGTATATTCGCACAATGGAATACTACGCTGCATTAAAAAACAAGGAACTCACGCAATATTATTCAAAATGGTTGACTCTGGAGAACATTATGCTGAGTGAAATATCCCAGTCACAAAAGGACAAATATTACATGATGCCACTGTTGTAGAATGGGACTGTCCTTGGGGTTGGGGAGAGACTGAGTAAGATGGGTTCAATAATGTATACTGCACTGAAACAGAGGAGGGAGAAAACTGTTTAAAAGAGATATATAACTAGGTATTTCTGTCATCACAGGAGACTAGAGCGAGGGCTACATGGTGGAGGGGACCTGGGGGAGGGTTTGTAAAACAATGAAAGAATCTTTTCTTTTACTTTTCCATAATTTTTGGACTCATGTACTTATAACTTGTTAGTCAAATTTGTGTCTTCTAGGTTGCAACACCCCCATGATACATCTTGAAGGATATGAACATGTACAGCCAAGCACAATCAATAAGAGTGCATCTAAATTCCAAAATCAATCTCCATAATAGTCTATGTGTTTCCTACTGCCAAAGGGGCCCTTTAGAGTAGTGAGAGAAGATCTTCACCCTGAAACCCACAGCGTCCCTTTTCAGCAGGAAGTAGCTAGGAGAATACGCCATCCCCTTTCCCTTATGACTCAGGGTGAAGTCTCTCTCAGGGAGGAGTGATCGGGAATGGCAAAGGACACACTGACAAAGAAGATTAATCAGAACTGGCTTTGACAAGCACTGTGGCATTTGGACAAGAACAAACTGGGAGGAGGGTAGAGAGAATAGTGCAACAATGAATGAATGGAAACCCAAAATCTCTGTAAATGTTTATGAAAATTAATAAAATATAATTATAGAAAAAAAAAAAGAAAGAGGAGTCCTTTGATGACGTGTGTTGACACAGTGACTGCAACAATGGGCTTGAGCTCATCGAAGGTTGTGAGGATTACACGAGATGAGACAAAATCTTGATCTGTTTTCAACACCGAGAGTCAGAGGCATCTCAGCGGCACCTAATAGCAACTCTGTCCCAGGACTGGACTTCCTGGACTTAAGCTAAGCCCAGAGGTGCTGGAGCAGATAGCACGCAGTGATTGTAAAGGAAAGCTCAGAGCCCTGTATTGCACGTAATCCAGCCTTCATCCCAGACCGTCATTTGCTGGCAGCTAGAGTTGAGAATAGCCAACTTCTGTTTTCTTTCCCTTAAGATGTTTGTCAAGGTGACTTAATGAAAGATATTAAACAAAGAGAAATGACAAGTCAGAAAATGTAGATTTGCCAGTAATGGCTAATGTTCAACAGGCCCAAGTAGACCAGCACTCCAGTTTGACGTCCCTGTGAAAGAGGAGAGAGGGACAGAGCAGGACGCCTGGAGTCCTCTGGTGGACACAGGCCTCGACCCTGTCCAGAGGGAGGAGAGAGAGTCAGAGCTGGGCTAGTATGTGGCTCATTTTTATTTTCTAACTCCAGGCCTTTGCACATTTCATGACAAGATTTGACCTTGTCTTCTCCAATCACCCCTTGAAATCTTCTGCTAAACTGTTTTGTTTTATCAATTCTCCCATTTGCTTTTAGCTAGACTACCTTCGGGTGGCCTATGGCAAAGAAGCTGTGTTGCAATCCCAAAGGCATGCAGTTCAAATCCACCAGCTGCTGCTCCGAGGGAGATGGATGGGCATTCTCCTCTCATGAGATTTACTGCCTCTGAAAACCCGCTGGAGGGTCAGCTGCGGGTCAATTCCTTCAACAGCACACAACCACCACAGTTTACCTCAAGTCAGAGTTTCTTCTGACATCTCTTCTGCTCTCTTCTTTTTTCCTGTCTTTTTAATGACCTTTTTGCTTTCTTTATGTGTGATGTCTTTGATGTTATTCCACAACTCTTCCTGTCTTTTGCCATTAGAATTCAGAGTCACATCTATTCCTGAGAGGATCTCTCTATCCGGGTGGGATATAATCAGAGTCTTATATTAGCTCTCATGGATTTGTTTTAATTTGTTGTACCTTCAACTTGAACTTGCATATGCAAAAGACGTGAATGGTCTACTCCCCAGTCAGCCCCTGGTGTTGTTTTGACTGACAAGATAAAGTTCCTCCATCTTTTCTGTATATTAGTGATGTTGACTTTATTCCTATAAAGAAAACTTAAAGTTTGCAGAATTCCCAGACAGAAGAACTTGTGCCATGGGACTACGTGTGTCATTCCTTTTTCTCAAGGCTCATCTGCGACCTATTTTATAGGATTAAAGTTCAGTATTTCATCTGGTGAGATCCACTAGTTGCCATTTATCTTACTGCAAAAAAGGTATTTACAATGAAGAAGTTACTAGTTTTGGAAAATTCTATTATGAGATTTCTGGTGTTACTTCTATTATCAAGACCCTATTTCGCAGCTACCAATCTTTTAACTTTTACATTTTAATCATCAGTAAAAATCAGTGCCTCTTGATTGCATGTTGAATGCGTTTCAGACTGCAGACGTTGATGAGAAATCTTCAGTTTCTTCGTCTTTATCATTGGTGATTCGTGCATAAACTTTCATGATAATTTCTCTGATCTTCCTTCTATGTATGTGAATAATATTTTGTCACTGATCATGCTATACTTCAAGATGGATCTTGAAATTTTCTTTTTAGTGAACACAGCATTATTCCTCTCTAACTTACTGTACATCATAATAGGTTATACGGTTATCTTATTCAAGACGGCTGATTCCAGTCTATTTCTGCTCACTAATGCCCATGACATCAATCTTTATGTGTTTCATTTCTTATTTGATAACTTAAAATTTTCCTAGATTCATCCTTCATCCTTCCACATCATAGTTTTTAGTGGAGGTTTACAGGTGCTAACTCTTGTTTTGAACCACGTAAGTAAAGGATGTCCTAAACCTTTGCTTCACCCATGTCATTAAGATCAACCTACATTGAGAAGGCAGCTGTTTTGCACTCATATTTTGAACACCTGAGGGCTCATCCTCTGACACACTAGACATTTGCTACTGCTCACAGGTTTTCACCAGACTAATCTGAAGGTAGTCACCAGATCTCAGCTTCTCTGATTCTGAAACTGTTGTTCAATCCTGTCCACAACAAGTTGTGTGGCTGGTATTTGCAATAATAGTAGCTTAGCTTCCAGCATCACAAACTGACAGACAAGTGTTGAAAGAAAAGTATGGTTATCTATTTTTTTTTAATTTTTTTTACAACATATTCTTTCCATTTCATTCCCCCCCCTTCATTCATTCATTCATTGTTTCACATTTTCCTCCCTGCCCACCCCTCTCCCCCAGTTCATTTTTCTCTTTGAAGAAAAAAAAATTCTATAGAAATTACAGCCACAAAAGCCTAGGGAACAGTTCTCCGTAACACCTGGGGCCAGAATGAGACGGGATCCACCCAACAGCAGCAGGCTTCGTGTGGTATATGCATCACCTTGTTGTTGTTATGTGCTGTTGAGTCATTTGTGACTCATAGTGACCCCATGTACAGCAGCTCTGAACCCTCTGCTCCATCCTGTGCCAACCTTATTGTCTCGGACACACCTTCCCCCATTTCCCCCGTCACTGCATCAATCCATCTCATCGAGGGACTTCCTCTCCTGCACTGTCTCTCTGCCTTTCCAAGCATGATGTCCATCTCCCATGACTGGTCCCTCCTTGCAACATGCCTAAAGTATGTCCAACGAAGCCTCAGAATCCTTGCCTCCAAGAAGCACCCTGATTTCACCCTCTCAAGGATGAACCTGTTGATTCTCCTGGCAGTCCATGATATATTCAGTACTCTTCTCCAGCACCACAGCTCAAAGGCACCAATTCTCCTTCTATCAAACCTAGTCATTATCCAGCTTTCTGACAAACAACAAGAAATTGTGAAGACTATGACCTGGATCAGGTGCACCTTAGTCTCCAGAGTGATATTGTTGCTCTTCAGTACTCTGGAGAGGTCCTTGACAGCAGACTTCCCCAATGCATCTTTTGATTTGCTGGGTGCTAGTACCAAGAGTGTTGATTGTGGAGTCAAGCAAACTGAAGCTGTTAACACCTCCACCAGCTGAATCCAAATCCTCTTAGACTCTGAGCATCAGACCATTTTCAAACCTTTCCAGATGATGCCACTGTGTAACTGGTTGAAAATGACCTCTAAGCAAAAGGACAAGCTTCTTGCTAAAAAAATTAGGCAGACATACTCAGAGTTTGCAGAATTCCTAGTCAGAAGAACTTCAGCCATGGGACTACATGTGCTATTCCTTTTTCCTCAAGGCTCATTTACAGGCTATTTTATAGGGTTGAAGTTCAGAAACCTTGATCTAGCTGTCTAGTGGTCAGACCTATGATACTTCTCTGTTATGATGAAAAGGAAAAGTGACGGTGAGATCAAATGCTGGGCACCTCTAGTCTCCTCGTGGGGACCTGCCCAAGGACCTCAAAGGTTTTCCTAAGGAAAGGGATCACATGGCCATACTACATCCTGAAGCCCAGATATTTCTCACACTTGTGCTTTGAATCTTTTGTCTTCTTTCAAGTTTATAATCCCATGAGAACCAAAATAAAAGCTTGAACATATGCTATCTGGATGTAGAGATCATTTCACTATTAGCTTTGCTGCATTAAACACTAATGACTGAAAACTGTACGACATACAGGATGTCATCAAGGTCACCACATGAAGAACACAAACTCTAAAACTCAGACTCGCTGACATTGAGTCAGTTCTAGCTCAAGGCTTCCATCAAGTTTCTGAAGCTGTAAACAGAAAGGAGGCCACTGTCCATCTTTCCACGTCCAAGTCACCAGTGGACTTGAACCAACAGAGATAGGCAGCCTTTGGGTTAGCCATGCAGCTTGCCACCTACTATGACATCAGTGCTCCCCTGAAGCAAAAGGTCATTCAAACCACAGGAGAGGAAGAAAAGAACAAAAGATGTCAGAAGGGACCCCAAAACTCACCTCTGGACAAGGATAACTCAAGGGAAGGAAGAAACGAAGAAGTAAGAAAAGCAAACAGAAGATTTTGGATGTTGGCCCCAGAAGACAAAATGTTACAAGGCTTAGTGTCCCCCAGAAGCCTCGCCCTGATCATTCAGACACACAGATAACCAATATCCTCCCCTTGAAAGATTTCGTACGAGGGCCAGGGAGAAAAATGTGCAACATGAATGAATGAAAATCCCAACTTCTCTGTAAAGTTTTGTTACAACCACAATTAAAAAAAAAAGAAATATTTCATGAGAACATTATAGTTGTATTACAGTCCACGTGTGACCACCTGACTGGCTCACCACACATCCTAACATGAGTAAGTAGAAAGATACAGAGAGGTAGGAAGAAAGCAGAGGGTGAAGGAGGACTATAGTTGCGTTATAGTTGGAAGCAGGAGTGACATCTACTTCCTAAACAACATGCCTCCGGAAGCTCTATGAACTTTGATAAATGTTGATAGTTGTAAGAGCGGCTTCAGGCCTTTCCTTCATAGGGTCGCTATGAGTCGTGCTTGACTCAAGGCAATCAACAACAATAACAACAACAATAACATGGTGTTATAGATGCTCAAGGAGTTGTAGTAGTTGGATCTATACTATTGGATTTGCATACCCTTTAGGAAGTCAGTCTAACTTTGGTTTTTCAAGACTCACTTTATACCATCTGGAGTCTAGGTGGCATAAAGGAATAGGCACCCATGGAGATGAGCTCACTTAATAGAAGAGGGTGTGATATTTTTAGAACTTGAGGGTGGAAAATGCTGAGCTAAAGTTGTTGCCTTTGTCTTATAAGGACTTGCGAGGTTTCTCAGGGGCCCCGCGGTCTTCACCCCAGCTTCATCCTCCGTTACCCTCTGCTTTCCTCCTTCCTCTCTGTGTCCCTTTCTACTCACATATTAGGGTGTCTGGTGAGCCAGTCAGGTGGTCACACGTGGACTATATCCAGGGTGGGCTTTGGGTCAGATATTCTGTTTTGTTTTCTCCAGATCAATTTTACTCCATTGAATTGTTTTTCTGGGTAAATGATGTAACAAGCAACTTGCCAGTTCAGTTTTGGGTTTAAGTAGTATTGTTTTGTTACTAAGTGCCATTGAGTGGTTTCTCACTTCCAGCAATACCGTGTGATGGGACAGACCTGCCCCCCGGGGCTGCCTTAGCTGTGAACTTCAGGGCAGGTGATCACTAAGTTGGGGTTTCCCTCCCCATGGAAACTGGGTGCCACCAACCTTCCAGTTAGCAGTGCCATTTAACCATCACACCTTTGTGTCTCCTTCTATACCCTTTTTTGCGTGTACAGTTTATGGCCTTGGTTGTATCCATCTCATCATACAACCAACACTGATATCTGATTCCACATCACTCCACCACCACTCACAGAGGCCTCTGTGGCCCGCTAACGGGGTCATTCTTGTTCTTTATACTTTGCAAGGTAATGGATATATTTTCTAGGCAACTGCTGCAAGTATGTTTGTCATGGAGATCCACTCAGAGGAGGGAGTCCCCGTAGAAAGCAAGCTGTCATTTATGAATGCCCACCCCCACCCCCCAGTAAGGACAGTGGCCTAGAACTCACTGCCGGCTCGTCTGGCCTACTGTCCCATTGCCTGAGTTGATGAGGATTTATGAAGACAGGCCCAGCCTATTCCATCCTAGAACATTTAATTCCCTTGATTTTACCAGAAAGTGGTGGTTGGGTTCTTTGAAGTGTGCGTCACTTCCAGAAAGGCTGACAACAGAGGTCACAGCACGTAAATCAACGCTGGGCAAGACCTGGCTGGCAGCCCTGCTTCCTGGCAGAGACGAGCGTCTCTCAGCAGGACCAGGAGAAGCAAGCTCCTCCATGGCTCTTCCTGAAGCAGCTTGAGCTCCCGAAACGCCTTCAGGCTGAATGGCATCCAGAGAAGGCGCTGGAAGGACACTCCTCACTCCTGATCTCACGGATGCTCAGAGCCATGTCTGTTCTGGCAGCTAGCTTCCAGGGATGAAACAGTGCAGGAAGGAGCTGCCAGAAAGCCTGCTCGTCCGTCATCAGGATTGTTTCAAAAACTTTTCTAGAGTATCGTTTACTTTATGCTTTTATGCTACCATGTTTCATCGTTTACTTTATGCTTTTATGCTACCATGTTTCATGAAGTCTAAGATGCATGCACCAGCGTGCCCAGAAGCAAAAAGAGCTGTGTCTTAAACTAGACGAACAATGCTTTGTTTCTTAGACGCTGCATTGTATTCTTTTTGAAAGATAGGCATATGCTTTGCAATTTACTTAGACATAGATTTTTTTTTAATCCCATGTTATTTGGTTAGTTTATCCCTTCAATTTATTCTGAGTCCAAATTTTCTGAAGCACTTTTCAGTTTCACATTGTCAAAACTCATGTTGGCCACATTTTAATGTCCTGCCATCAGGACTGGAGGAAGACTCATCAACAACCTGCATTATGCAGGTGACAAAACTTTGCTTGTGAAACTGAGGCCAACCTGAAGCGCTTGCTGCAGAAGGTCAAGGACTGTAATCTGCAATATGGATTGAAGCTCAACATCAATATGGCAAAGATTCTCACTATTGGGCCAATTGGCAGCACCATGAAGGATGGAGAGGAGATTGAGGTTGTTAACAATTAGCTTCCTTGGCTCCACAATCAACACTCTTGGCACTCTCAGTAGTCAGGAAATCAAAAGGTGAATTGCATTGGGAAATCTGCTGTCAGGGACCTTTCCAGAGTACTGTCAACAATGTCAGTCCAGAGACTAAGGTGTCTTTGCAGTTACTTGCTGTGCATCAGAGAGCTGGGTAATGACTAAGGATGACTAAGAAGAATTGATGTCTTTGACGTGTGGTGCTGGAGAAGAGTATTGGACATAACATGGACCAGCAAGAAAACAAATAGATCTTTCTTGGAGAAACCAAGTTTCTCTTTGGAGGTGAAGATTTTGAAGCTCTGTCTCACATTCTTCGGGCATGTGGCCAGGAGGGACTGATCCTTTTCGAAGGACATCATTCTTGGAAGGGTGGAAGGGACAGCACAGGAGAGAAAGACCCCGGATGAGAAAGACTGATACAGTGACTGGGACAATGGGAGTAGGTGTGTTGGAGGCAGTGAGACTGGCTTAGGACAGGGAAGGCTTCAGAGCTCTTACATAACACCACTATGAGTTGCAGGCAGCTCAACAGCATATAACGGCAACAGCAACAATGTCCTCTAGGCCAGGAAGTTGGCAAGCGTTTTGCGTAAAGAAATAACCGTGAGGTAAAGCAGATGACTTGGGCTTTGTGGGCCGTTAGGATCTGCCTTGCTCCTGCTCATTCTGCTGTTTTCGTGCAGTGCGTAAATAAACACAAACGAGTGTGTTCCAGTAAAACCTAGTGGACCTAGAACTTTTGATTTAATGTTCATTTGTTATGAAATAATATTCTTTTGAATTATTAAACACTTGACTGTGTTTATGTGAAATCTATACTTGGACCAGGAGGCAGTCATCAGAACAGAGCAAGGAAACTCCACATGGTTCAAAACTGGGAAGGATGTGTCCTGTCTCCATATTCTTTTCCGGCATTGGAGATATCCTCTAACCTCTGGCTCTGGAGAAGCCTTCAGCCTGTGGCCTGAAGTTTGGAGTCTGCCAGCCATTGCAATCACCTGTCAAGAGAAGCTTCCAGCCAGAGATCTGTCCTGTGAACTTGAGACATGCCAGCCTCCACAATTTTGTAAGTCATTTCCTTGAAATAAGTCTTTTGTTTCCACCATGCTCAAGTCCATTGTTACAGTCACTAGGTTGGTTTATCTCACTGAAGATCATTCTCTCTTCGGCTTCTTCTCTGCTTTTTCAAGCATAATATCCTTTTCCCCCAAGGACTCTCTGAAAACATGCCTAAAGTATGTAACAAGAGGTTTCACTGTCCTTGACTCTAAGGAGCACCTTCGTTACACTTCCTCCAAGATCGATTTGTTTATTTTTTTGGTGGTCCATAGTATATTCAATATCACTGTCAACACAATTCAAAGACATCAATTCTTCTTTGATATTCCTTATTCACTGGTCAACTTTAACACACATGCTATTGTTGTTGTTGTTGTTAGGTGCTGTTTAGTTTGACTATGACTCATTATGACCCTATGAAGAGCAGATTTGATCTTTGCCCCGTCCTTCTACACCAGCTCTTGACTTTGTAAGCAAGCCACCTGCTCACCACTTGCTGTCTCCGCTTCGCTTTCCCATCTTGCCCGAATCCGTGGTTTCCTAGGAGGACAAAGCTCCTTAGAAGCTCAGATGATGGGACTTGAGCTCTCCTGCTTTGGGCCTGTCATCAGGAAAGACAAGTCTCTAGAGAATTGTATCACATTTGGTTAAGTGGATTGACAGCAGCAATGAGGAAAACCTTCAAGGAGATGGAGGGACACAATAGCCTCAACAAAGTACCAAAGATCCAACACCATATCATCAAGCTTATCAACGAGATGGTGCAGGGCAGGTCAATGGTTCTGTTGTACCCAAGGTCACCATGAGCAGGAACTGACAACAATGACAGGGGTACCACGGAGTCTCACATTGTGGAGTGGATTGTTGCTGATGTCATGAACTGTCATTTGATAAACACACATTTGAACAACCCTCCACGTCCAGAAAGCAAAACCAAAACTGTCTCAGAGGCAAGAAAAGTTCCATCATTTGCACTTTCCTATTTCTTCTCCATTTAGTTGGAAATCACCTTCCAAAGTCAGAAAAATTCCATTTTTAAAGTTCAGAGGAAATGGTGGTCATCGTCAAGCTGAAGACTGTTTGGGGAGCTGTTTTTGAAGACATTTATAGGGGGAAAGAAAGGAGGGGAAGTGTTAGCTGAAATTAGCTCAAGCTGAAATTTTAAAGCCCTGGGTGATGAATGTGAACCTTGACCCCATGGAAATATTCGAATGAGTTAATTTGGGAGTATTTAGAATTCAACACATAGAAGAACAGAGCAGTGTTCTTGGAGCAGAATCTGGTCAACCTGTAGTTCCACTGGACAGAGAATGTCTCACCTGTGAATCAAGCTCATCTGAAGAGCCAAGGATAACAGATTATGATCCCCTAGCAAAGGGGGAGGAGAAAGTCTTGATACTAAAGAGCTTTGTGTTTCTCCCGCAGGAAGAAGCAACACTCCCCGAGGGCCACTTTTATCTTAAAATCTTAAAATTGTTTTCGTAAAACTCTTTATCCTACCAATGTTACCAAAACACACCTCTAATATGTGTATTTCATAGACATTTAGGTTTCAGTAAAACCTGTTCTTGGGTTTTTGCACTTGTTAATAAAAGCTGCCACCTAGCTACTGGATTTGATGTGACATAAAATGTGCTCTTTCTAAGGAACTGTTTTAAAGCTCTTCAAAAACAGAAACACATTTGTGAGAAGAGAAAGAGCTTTTTCATGCCCTAGATACCTTATTTTAAAAAAAAACAAACCAACAAGTCTATATAGTCATATGCTCTGACTTCCCTTCTGCTGGAGTTGCTGGGATTTGCAAGGAAACAAGATGTTGAAAAATATTTAAAAGGGCGCCATAAACTGTAAATTCTATACAGTGAGGTTTTTCTCATCTTTTTAGATCTTTTTCGCTAATTATATAAAGGCTGGCGATGGGGTGCATAAGGTGCCAGGCTGCTAACCAGCGGCTGGATGTTGCAGACGGAGGGTCCCAAAGAATGGAATAGTTTTATAATTATTAATAATGAGACAAACAGCCAGGAATGAGGTAGAGCAGAGAGCATAAAACAGGGGGCCAGCAGTTCTCGACTGAAGACCCCAAGTCATGTTTCCATGTGTCTTTATTGAAAATTATCAGGAAGTAAATCACAAAGAGAATTCAATGCAAATGAAGCCAAGCTCTTTCTATTGAAAACCTTCTGCTTGACTCAGGAGGGAGGGGTTCACAAATGCAAGAATTTGGTAAATCCTTAAGGATTGCCTCAGTGCCTCAGGGTGAACTCTGGCTTGTACCTCACCTCCCCCACATCTTGAAATAGCATTCAGATTATTACAAATATTTAGTATTGGCTCCCATAGCTGGAAGTTGAAGCCATGAGCCCTTTCTTTGTAGGAGCAAGAGAGCCTTTTCTGGAAAGGAAGATGCACCTGACGGAGGCTCGCTCTGAGTCCTGCTTGATTTAACAGTAGTGGGGACAGGTGTTCTTCACATAATCACTTACAGTTAGGTTAAATGCCTAAATTACCATTGAAAGTCCAACTTGTAACTAGATTGTTGTAGACTCAGAGACACCATTAACAAAAGATCTCAACTCTGCTCTATCCTGTGCCATCCACACAATGTAACTTTTTAATAGATAGCCATGCACTTTCTTTCCTTAGACCACTTTGCATTCTACTGGATGATTTAATTAAAAGGTAAAATCTAAATTCCAAAACAATTTCCATAATAGTCTATGTGTTTCCTACTGACAAAGGGGCCCTTTAGAGTAGTGAGAGAAGATCTTCACCCTGAAACCCACAGCGTCCCTTTTCAGCAGGAAGTAGCTAAGAGAATACACCATCCCCTT
>NW_006399837.1:13575347-13586437 GCF_000299155.1 Elephantulus edwardii | reverse complement strand
AAAAACAAGGAACTCATGCAATATTATTCAAAATGGTTGAAAACCCAAAAATCTCTGTAAATGTTCATTAAAACTAATAAATTTAATAATAATAAAAAAGGTAAAGCAGCAAAGAATTCTCTCTGTTTTGCCGTAAGAAAAACAAGAAGTTGTTTTTATTACATAAATAGAAAATCAACACGAAAAGGCAGGGTTTGGGAGAAATATCAAAATGCACTTTTTAAACGAAGTTGTTAGGTGCCGTGGACTTGATTTCCATTCACAGTGACTCCAAGTGCAATGTAACAAAACCCTGACCTGTCCCATGCGGTCCTCACAATGGCTGCATTCCTGAGCCCTGCATGTAGCACGTACCGTGTCAATCTGCCTCGTTAGGGTGTTGTTAGGTACCATCGAGTAGACTGTGGCTCATAGCCATCCCATGAACTCCCAACCCTGACTCAGTCCCTTCTTCATTTTAAACCATGTAGTGTTCCCTTACTCTGTTTGGCAACAACCTCCTGGTCCAGGTATAAATTTTGCAGGAAAACTGAGTGAGGGAAGAGGGTAGAGAAAATAACAATGTACATGAATGAAACACAATGTAAAAAAAATATTGTATCCAAAACCATAAAAACATTAAAAAAAAAAAGAGCCACTCTCCGTGGACCCTGCCTCATACACACGACAAAGACCACCCAAAAGGCCGAACCCTTCTGCCAACAAATTGATTCTGACTCAAAGGGACCCTCTGAAACAGAATAGAGCTGCCACCTATGGTTTCCCAAGACTGTAATCTTAGGGGTGAAGTAGAGGCAATCGGTGAGACTTTGCAGGCAGAAGGGAGATGGAGGACATCTTTTGACTGCTATTTCTGCCCACAAGCAAAGTTACAAAGTCAAGAGTGTGGAGAGGCAGCAGTGGCTGTAGGGTCAGAGGCTGCCTGGCCTCTAGATTACAGCCACCAGTTTCCTCTAGAAATAAATCATTGTGGTGATGGTCCTTGATGTCCCCTCCACTAACCCTGCCAGTGACTTAGAAGCAACCAATTCCTGAATTAAATCCTTTATGATTAAAATATGTATAGTGTTTCCAGAGCTAAATCTTGACTGATTCAGGAATGAATGCTTCATGGAAAGAAATATTATAAAGTTCAGTGAAAGCATTAGTTTCATGCGGCTCCTTCAAACTTGCTTAAATTTAAATTATGAGTCAATTCAACGTTCTCCTTATTGAAAGGTTTTTCTCTTTGAGTTTTCTGGGAACTTGAACAATTAGCTCTGCATTTATATATCATAGGAAAGGAAGAATATACTTTAATGATGAATCTTAACGTAGATTTGAACTTCTAGAACGTGTCTTTACAAAGAAGGTACAGACCCTTATCTTCTTCCTCTTGACTGTTGAATGGAGTGTAGATGTGATGTCTGGGGCACTGACAACCATTTTGGATCATGAGGTAGAACACTAACCCTGGCAGAGTAGAAAAAGGAAGAGTCTTTTGACTACAGAGCTGCCTTATGGACCTGGATTATTCATCTCTAGATTTATTTCATTTGTTGTTGTTGTTCTGTGCCATCAAGTCACTTGCGACTCATAGCGACCCTATGTACAAGAGCCTTAAACGCCGTTCTATCCTGTGCCAACCTCGCCGTCTCAAACACACTCATTCCCATCACTCCACTCACAGAATCGATCCATCTCATCGAGGGTCTTCCTCTCCTGCACCGTCCCTCCACTCTCTCAAACATGATGTCCCTCTCCAAGGACCAGTCCCTCCTTGCAACATGCCCAAAGTATGTCAGAATCCTTAACTCCAGGGAACATTCTGGCTTCACCCTCTCCAAGACAAACCTGTTTGTTCTCCTAGCCATCCATGGTATATTCAATACTCTTCTCCAGCACCACAACTCAAAGGCATCAATTCTCTTTCTATCACCCCTAGTCACTGTCCAACTCTCCGATGCATCACCCCTATTTCATTTGAGAAAACAAAATAATCTCTGTCTTTTAAAGACGTTGCTATTTTGCTACTGCTTTTGTTATGTGCTTTTACCCACATACTTAACTTGCTGCCTCTTATTTATGAAGCACAGTAGGGCATGCTGCCAAGAACGCTGGTCTAGATTTTTAATTAAAAGACATAAAGCTGTGGCACAGAGACCAATTCAGCATATGCAGCAATGAAATTTGTAGGCCAAACAAGTGTAAATTACATTACTTCTAAAATCAACTTAAGGCACGATGAGGTTGAAAAAAACACAGGTCCTCAACCTTAGCTGATATGTCCGTTTGGACTAGAGTTAATGTTTCCAATGACCATACTTGGTCTACACTGGCCCACTGCCGTTTGCCATGTGCCCATACCACAGCTGACAGCATGCCCAATGACGTAACTGGCTCTTCAGCTCTCTATTATGAAGCCCATAGATCAGAGGGTTAAAACACTGGGCAAATGCAAAAACCCCAAAAAGCACCAGGTTTAAAGAAAAGAAAAAGACCCCACACACCTTCCCCAACCCGATGAAAACCAGGGTGGGAATGATATGTAAGCTTATCTGCACTAGATGAATCAGGACGGTTTTCCTGGCTTGGGTATTTGACCTGTTAAAATGGCCAGCCCGTTTCCCTTCTCGGTATATTAGAGAGTAACTGATAAGGATGACAGACAAGGGAAGGCAAAAGAAAGCCATGCCGATGACTCTGGCAGGAACGCCGTTCAAGAGGACGGGGCAAAAGGGTTCTGGTTTTAAAACATCAGCTGGAGTGACGCTGGTGCTCTCAATCAAGAATAAGCAAATGTTCTTGAGTATAATCGTGACCCACGTCCCAGCCAGAATCCTGTACTTAAAGGAGCTGACAAGGGATGGAGAGCTCAAAGGCCAGCAAATCGCCAGGTATGTGTTGAGAGCCATCAAGGCCAGGGTGAAGAGGATCCCTTCCCCAAGGCTCAGCTGGAGCCCAAACACCACCCAGCACACCAGCAGGGGGCTATTGGCCAGCAGAGCCCGCATCCCCTGGAAAACAATGCCCAGGCCACAGTAGGAGGAGATGCACAGGAGATGGTGACAGAGGAGAATGTAGCGGACTTCTTTCCTCAGTTTCAGATTCTGGGACACAATGGCAATAACAATGATCGTGATAAACGTGGCAAAGGAGAAAGTGACCACATAGACAGAGGCCTTCACGGTGGCTTCTAGCCTCAGCCAGTCCGAGATGTTGCAGTGCTCAGATGAAGAGTTCATGGTTTTCTGGGCGAGGCTCCTGAAGGAGAAAAGAACAAGGGAAGTGAATCTCTGTTAAAGCTCTTGCCTCATTTCCTAGCTCTTCCGCCATAGGGTCTTGTGATCAATCTCATGGAACAGATTGTTTTCATACAGGATGGCAATTTCCGATAGGACTGCTATCAACCCTCAGAGCTAGAGAAATCAGCTAGACTCTTCCTTTTGATTCAAGGGAGGTGGATATATTCAAGTTTTCCAAAAGGAAGATTTGAAGATATACTGAGTATTCAGCAGGTTATTAAAATTCAGGTCCTTTTCCGTCTTTGATTGTAATTTTTTTTTTTTTCAGTCCAGACCACAGCTTTCTGAAAGTCAGACAGTTAAGCACCGAACACTTATCGTGCAAGTTCCAGGAAAGAAGTTAGGGCAGGAATTATACAGAATCTCAGAGAAGTCAAAGAAGGGGAAGTTGTGACTCAGAGTTAAATTTTTGGCGTCACAAAGATTTGAAAGGGTGACTAACAACCGTGGCAGGGTAATGGCGTTTTTTGCTAAATTTTACTATCAATTTTCTAGGGTCAAAACTGTTCTCAGACTATATTCCTCATTAACCCTGGTGTACTTTCTTCTCCAGCAGATGGCTTCATTATACACTTTCCACTAATGTGGAAACTGGAACTTAGAGAGGTTAGGTAACTTGCCCAAGGCTGGAAGAATGCAGCTAGGATGTGTATTCGGGAATACCATCCCAGGTCCTACACTGCCAACCACCACAGAACCACTTGAACATGTCTCTGGTTTTTTCTTGGGCAGTATAATTTGATCAACCAGCTGGGTATTGTGTATATGAAAGTATGGTTCGTATGTTGCAGACATTGGAAGACTGTCCGGGAGATAGTTAGGACTTTTGTGGCCACTGAAATGGGTAAGAGATGAGTAACAGCTTTGTAAAACCTTCCCCAGTGGTTCTGCAATTAATGGCATCATGGAGGAAACCCCAAATGACAGTCTTGTTGTTTGGGTGAAAGTTGATGGCAGAGATTCCAACAACGGCCTCTTTGCACCTGTCAAGTGGTCAGCCTCACCAAGGCCTTTGCTGTCATGCTCTGCCTACAGGACTTGTCCTAGTACCTCCTCCCACATCAGAGTTGACTGGACCCCAGGTTAGTACTGCACCTGGAAAGCCACTACATGGCCTGTGCTGTGTCTACCAGATTCTCTTTCAAAGATATATATAATCCAATTGTCCTTCAACAGATGAACAGAAAGACAAAATGTGACATTACTCAAAGATAAGGAGAAATGATGAATGTTATAGCATGGATGAATATTGAAAACACCAAACCAAGTAAAATAAGTCAGTTGTAAAAGGATACATATTGTTTGGTCTCATTTATAGGAAAGAGATATATAGAAAACAAAGCTTATTAGTGATTACCAGGGTCAGACAAGGTTTCTGGTAGTATAGTAGTTAAAGCAATTTGGCTGCTAACCAAAGGTTGGTCTTTCAAACCAATCCTCTACGTAGAAAGACCTGGCAGTCTGTTTTCATAAAGATTTACAGCCTCAGAAACCCTACAGGGCACTTCTGCTCTGCTACAGGATTCCTTTAGTGGGAGTGGGTTTGCTGTTCTGTTTGTTTTACCAGGGCAGGAGGGTTGAGGAAAGAGGGAATCTTACCTTTGGGGGCCCTCAGTTTGATGGAATGATTTGGAAAAGAAGAGTGTTAATGATTGTTCAACATGGTGTCTGTAAGCAGGTAAATGAGTATAGGTAGCATGAGAATGGCTGAGTCCGACCTCTGCTAATTCTACAAAGGGGAACTGTCCCCATCAACAACATCCCCTGTAGAAAACTAACTCCTGTAAAGTCAGACACCATCTCTCATATTCTTGTACCTACTTCTACTAATTCCAACACCGATATGACTGCTCTCCTGGGTCTGAAATCTATTGCCGTGACCGCACAGACTTCATAGAACCGTACTCTTAGTTATGGGTTTTATTAGAGAAGTTAACAGGCCGGCAGCAGGATACAATACCTCAGTCCAGACAGTTTCTCAAGCATGGTCACAGGCTTTTTGACCTTCAACCTCATGGCTTAGGTCAGTCCTACAAAGTTCCTGTAGTCCTGCCTGTCGTGACGTCTTCCCTCAGTCCTCCTGCAGGCTTGGATGAAGGCCTCTGGTTCCGGCTGTCGAGCAGCAGACTCAATTCCATTCTGTCTCATGTTGTCTCTGGTTCTCTACTGAGGCTGCCTTTGCTCTTGTATAGATCCTGGTCTTGTTGATGCAGGAATTCCCGGCCGTGACGGACACACACTGCTTCCTTTTCCTTTTTGACATTTCTGCCACTGAGACTGCTCCGTTTAAACCTCATGAAACAGTGAGACTAGCCAGTCCCCTTGTGGATCGACTAACACGATCCCATCATCCACGTGAAAAAAACCCTGGAAACCACAAATCAGTTGTATGTTGAATTGTACACGGGGTTTCCGCTGAAGGAGCCATGGAGGTGCAATGACTAAGGACTCAACTGCTAACCGGGAGATTGTCAATCAAACCCACCCAGACCCGGCACCTCCAAGGAAAAAGGCGTGGTGATCAGATTCCATAAACACTACAAGCCTACAAAATCCTGTGGGACGTTCTACTCTGTCATACAGGTTTCCAAGAGTTTAAAGAAGCTCAATGGCACTTTACAAAAAATAACAAGAATATTTAAGGCCAATATTGAAATGCAAAGAGTCTCACTTTATATATATAAACTATTAAAAAAAATCACTGCTATCAAGCTGGAGCCTACTCCTGGCTGGACCCTCCACTGAGTCTTTGAAGCTCTGAATTGCACAGGAGGGGATTGCTCATCGTTATCCCACAGGGCTGCTGGAGGATTTGAACTGCCAGAGAGGTGCCACCTTTGGGTTAACAACGCAGCTCCCTACAGATCACTCCACCAGGGGTGTGTGTGTCTGTCTGCATCCATGTGCACACAGATAGTTTTGTGCCATTCGAACTGGAACCAATTCATAGCTGCCCCACCAGTGGGTTTTCAGAGGTGTAAACTGTACAGGAGGAGATTGCCATCCTTCTCTTGTGGCGCTGCTGGTGGATTTGAACTGTGTGCACTTGGGCTGACAGCACAGCTCCTTAAGCACTAGGCTACCAGAGGAGGAAGGCCTTCCTGCTAGCTTCCTTGCTCCTGCCTACCAGGACTTCCTGCTGAGACCACCAGCCCACATACACTCCTGTATTTATTCCATTTGTCAGGACCCTCCCTGGTTGCCATAAACTGGACCAGGATGCAAAGCTCTCATTGATCACACAACTGAGGTTCCCACAGAATAAAATTTTAAAAGCTGTTATTAGATTTTATTTTCTGAATACTGCAGCTGCAGTTATAATAAAAGGCTGGACCATCATAGCCTCCTTCCTTCCAGATCTGAAGAGTTTCAGGGAACTGTGTATTGTCGGGAACGAGCAGGGACCACTTTCCTTTGATTTCCAGTATGTTTAGCGCATTGACTAGCTCAGCAGATGGTTTCATCATTAGGTCAGCCCCTCTTCATTGAATCCTGAAATACGTGGTGTGTAGTACTAGACTGTCGATTTATTAGATGATAAAATATTGTCCTTGACATAAAGAAGCTCGTTATCCAGTAGAAGCAGCAGAATATAAATGTCCTAAAATAGATCACCCTCAACAAGATGGATTGAACACTGCAGCTGCAACAACGGGGGTGAGGACGGCTGAGAGTGAGGCTGGGGCAGCGGGAGGCAGATTTCAGTCTGTTGCACATTGGGCTGCTGTGAATCAAAACCAGATCAATAGCACCTACGATCACCACTACCACCAAGAACAAGATATGGAGGCAGACGCACCAAGCCTAGTTCACTGCTCTGCCAAATAATTAAGACAGTGCTTTGGGAGAGGAGTTTGGAAACAGAAGTGATCACTGCAGCCGGCCTGGAGCAGTCAAGGATGACTGCCTGGAGGAAGCAAGGCTTGGATCTGGCCTTCCTAGGATGAAAACTAAGGCAAAACCAGGGTCAGGTGAGGTGGAGGGAAGAAGAACAAGGACGATGAATGAGTGGGTTTTGCTGGAACGTTGGACTTACATTGGAGAGGAGGTTTTGGAGAAAGGCTTGCATTTCCTCCTATGCACAATAAGGTGTCTTGTTAAATTAAGATTTGGAGAAGCCCATGCTTCCAGCATTGCTCCA
The DNA here is from genome assembly GCF_000299155.1 of Elephantulus edwardii. Classification (NCBI taxonomy): domain Eukaryota; kingdom Metazoa; phylum Chordata; class Mammalia; order Macroscelidea; family Macroscelididae; genus Elephantulus; species Elephantulus edwardii. The sequence continues at coordinate 13,579,012 of NW_006399837.1, read as the reverse complement.
AGATATCCAATCGTGCCGACACAACATTGCCAGGAGCTTGGAAGAGCCGGCATCCAGTGAAGTGGGAATACATAGTAATATTGTAAGAGTGAGGGGGCTTTGTGACATTGTGATTAAGGCATTTGACTGCTAACCAAACCAGTTTGAGTTCGCCAACTGCTCCAAAAACCCTCATCTCTGCTTGTGGAAGGAAGTCAAGGGGTAGTAACGTGAGAGAGTTGCTGGTAAATGGGGAACCCTGATTCCTCCTCAAATCTACAGTCATCAAATCAATTGTGACTCATAACGGACGACCTTGTAGGACAGAGCAGAATGGCCCCACAGGTCCTCCCCACCCCATGTAAATGTTACGGAAGCAGACTGGTACAGCATTCTCCTGCCAAGGGTTCGACTGTGTGCTTTAAACACTGTTCCACCAGGTGCCCTGAGCTTCACATCCAAGGCCTCAGATCTCCAACATCATGTTCATTTCCAAGATCATGTTGTTGTTTAATTTTATCTCACCTTTTAACGCAATGTCATGCTTGGAAAAGTAGTAGTTGTTGTTCGATACCATTGAGTCGAGTATAACTCACGGCAACCCTACGAACAACAGACCTGAACTCTGTCCTATCCTGTGCCATCATCGTCATCTCCAATACACTTGACCTCATCACTGCAGCCACTGTCAATCCACTTCACTGAAGGTTTTCCTCACTTACTCTGATTCTCTACCTTTCCAGCATAATATCTCTTTCCAAGGAAGCGCCTCTCCTAGCAACGTGCCAAAAATATGTGAGGCTAACTTTCGTCATCCTTACCTCCAAGGAGCACTCTGGCTGCACTTTCTCCACGACATCTCTGTTCGGGTTTTGGGCGGTTCATGGGATTGTCAGCATTCTTCACCAACATCACAGTTCAAAGGCCCAGTGGAGGGTCAGCAAAGGGGAAGATGACCCTCAATGACATGGACTGACACAGTGACTGCAGCAATGGCGTGAGCGTGGTGGAGATGGCGCTGGGCAGGGCGTTAGATCTGGTGTTTACAGGGTGGTTGTGAACCGGAGTTGACCCAACAACACTTACCAACAGCAGCGGCAGCAACAGCAACAGCAGCAGCTTGGTGGGGTATGTGAGTTTCAGGTAAAAATGCCAAGAACCAAGCAGGAAAACACAGCTATCAATTACCACTCAGTCCAAGAACCAAGATCAGTTGGGGAAGGAAAGGCAGCTGGGCTCTGCCCAGGGCCACCAGAACCTAAAGGAGCAAATGCTCCCATCTCCAAGGAGGAGCCTCCTTTTCCACAGTCACCTGGGCCAGCGACTGACTCACCACTGACGGGAAGAAGCAATCAGCTGAGAATGAAATGCAGACACGGTGCCAAGCGCTGGTGGCTGAGGCAGAAGGCCACTGCCAAGTGGAGGCTTCCCGGGTGGCTGACAAAGCTGTCCCCTGGCGACTCCCCCACCTTGTGCACAGCAAACATCTCACCTGTCCGTCCGGCTGCCCTTCTGTTCTGATGGTGGATCTCCTCCTACTACGAAGGTGTGGGGTCTCCTCTGCTTTTTTTGTTCAGAGGCAGCAGGAAGAGGGAGCAGTGTTTACTGAGGCCAGGCACCAACACCACAATGAGCCCTTACCAAATATTAGCTATTATTGTCAGCCATCTGGACTGCTCAGGCAGGAAACAATGGGCAAAGCCACCCAGTCACACTGCATCTGTCCTGTGACGCCTCAAGACAGAAAAAGCGCCCATCTCATGAGCAAGATGAAGGAAGAATACGGCAGCTGCCCCACCACCCCCAGGCTTGATCCTTCCTGGGAAACTTGATAACATCTAAGCTGGTCACATCAAAGACCAGACCAGACAATGGATCCTGATAAGAGTCTGAGCTTGGAAAAAAGGTGCTAAAACCTTCCTCAATTAACACGTCAAATTCTGAAAAATGCCATCTTAATCCTCTCCAGGACCCCTATAAAGAGGAACCCCCCCCCAAACTGCCCGTGGTCCATTTTGATCCTGTCAGCATGCCATGCTGCTGGGTCCCTTGGCATCCCTCTCAGACCGCTCAATAAAGGCCTGTTTGTTTCTTGGGACCAACTCCTTTCTTTATTTCTCTCCCTTGCGCCCTCACACTCGTTTTTATATCTAACACAAGATGGCTTCCCAAGGGCCAGAGTGGCCAGTGGCTAAAGCAAACACAGGCAAAGAGTTCTCTGATGTGGTGCAAACCGTGTGAGGCGCTACACTGCAGGGTGGCGAGTAAGCAAGAGGAAACTTCGTGCACTGTGGCGTTAGGGAAGAGGGTTGACTATTCTGCGCGCAGCCAGAACCAACGAGTCTGTCTCGGAGGAAGGGCCACCATAGTGAGCCTTCGAGGCAAAGACGATGAGCCTTCCCACGCACTTTGAGTACGCTGTCAGGAGGGGCCAGTCCTTGGACACAGCATGATGGAGGTGGCACAGAGGGTGCAGCATTGGGCGGGGTCAGATCTGTTGTCTTTGTGGTCAGTCCTTGGAAAGACATCATGTTGGAAACGTAGAGGGTGAGTGAAAGAGAAGAAGACCCTCCACGTGGTGATGGACACAGTGATGGAACCATGAACTTGAGCATGGCAGAGGTGGTGAGGACGGCTCGGGATCGAGAAGTTTCGGGTCTGTTGTTTGTAGGGCTGCTAGGGGTCAGAGGAGGTCCCCATGAGGGAACCATGAATTTGAAAGGAGGCTTTGACGCCCGTGGGAAGGTGCTGTAGGGGTGTGAGAGAGGCTGATGCCAGCAGGTCTTCAAAGCCAGCAGGTCTTCGATGCCAGCAGGTCTTCGATGTCAGCAGGTCTTCAAAGCCAGCAGGTCTTCGATGTCAGCAGGTCTTCGATGCCAGCAGGTCTTCGATGTCAGCAGGTCTTCCATGCCAGCTAGCCTTTATAACAGACTCTTTGATGTGCTGGTGAAGTGTGATGCAGTTCACAACACGTTAGTAAATAAGCCCGAGTCAGGCTGTGGTTAGTGGGTAACACAGCCTCTGGCTTCCCTGAAACCTATCTTGCCTTTTTTCACACAAACAGAAACCGTCCAGCTCCCTTCCTCGTTCTGTTTCCTGAACATCCCTTTGATGTGCAGGTGTTCTAAGCACTGGCAGAGTTAGTCTATGCGGAGACTCACTGCCAGAACTTCGTCTTCTCAAATGCTTGAGGATCGCACATCTTTAAATGTTAAATGCATATGCGTCTTTCCTGAATAGAACTTGATATTCCAAAACCTAAATTATAAGTCACTATTCCATCGAATCAGAACTGACCCATAGCTGACCCTCCAGCAGGAGATTCCCACCTTTCTCCCACAGAGCAGCTGGAGGATTTTAACTCTGTGCCTTCAGATTGGCTCCTTGCCACTGGGCCATCAGAGTCTATTCCATTCCTGGCCATTTGTGCAAGAGTAGAACTGTGTCCCGTAACATTGTCAGGGGCTGAGATTTGGGGAGCAAATCACCAGCACTTTCTTTTGGACTTGAACCTCTAACCTTTCTGTTAACAGTCAAATGCACTTCCTGTAGGTACTACTTAGTCACTCTCACTTTAATACAATAGAACAATCATATCCATATTCATAAAGAGGATATAACTTAGTTTCACAACTTTTGTTGTTGTTTTGTTGTTATGTGCCGTCGAGTCGCTTGCGACTCATAGC
>NW_006399837.1:13566201-13574552 GCF_000299155.1 Elephantulus edwardii | reverse complement strand
ATTGGCACAGGACAGAGCGGAGTTTAGGGCTGTTGTACATAGGGTCGCTATGAGTCGCAGGCGACTCGACGGCACATAACAACAACAACAACAACAACAAAGAAATTGTAAGACATTGGCAGTGATGGGTAGTTTCATGGGTCAACTTGGCTAGAATATAAAACAAAACCAAACCCCCATTCCTATCAAGTTGGTTTGGACTCCTAGCAACCCTCTAGGAGAGAGTGGAGATGCCCCATAGAGTTGGCCAGGCTGTAACCTTTATGGAAACTTGGCTGTCACCTCTTTGTCCGGAGGAGCAGCTGCTGGTTTTGAACTGCTGATGTTTTGGCTATCAGCAACTATGCATTGTTGTGATTACTGTTGTTAGATGCTGTTGAGTCAGTTCTAATTTATCCCGAGGCTGTGTACAACACACACTGCAACAATGAACAAGGCAGAGATCGTAACAATGGCACAGGATAGGGCAAGGTTCTGATCTGTTCATCATAAGATGTGAAAGAGTGCTATGTTGCTGTTATTAGAGGCCACAGAGTCAACTACAACTCATGGAAACCCAATGAACAGCAAGCCTGAAACCTGAATCCTCGGATGTCCTCACTATTCTTGACAAGCTGGAGCCAGTTGACACAGCCACTGTGTTAATCTGTCTCATTGAGGTGCTTCCTCTCTTTTGCTGAACCTCCACTTTTCCAAGTATGATACCATTTCCCAAGGAATAGACTCTCTTAGCAACATGCCCAAAGTATAAGATCAAGTTTCATCATCTTTGCCTTGCCTGCATCTTATCCAGGACATATTTGTTCTTTTGGCAATCCATGGGATATTCAGTACTCTTTTCCAACACCACTACTCAAAGTTATCAAATATTTTTCTTATCATCCTTATTCATTGTCCAACTTTCCGATGCATAGCATGAAATTGAAAAGACTGTGTATTATCTACAAACAGAAGAGGATAAAATAGATGAATGGGACCTTCTAAGAATCAAATCCCTATGCACATCCCAAAACTTCTCCAACACGGTAAAAAGGGAAGCCATAGACTGGGGAAAAGTATTTGGTAATGACATGACAGATAAGGGACTTATATCTAGAACTTATAAAATACTCGAGCACCACAACTAGACAAACAATCCAATTGAAAAATGGGCACAGAATAAGAACAGACACTTCACCAAGGAGGACATTCAGATGGCCAAGAAACACATGAAGAAATGTTCAAAATCCCTAGCTCTAAGAGAAATGCAAAGCAAAACAACTATGAGATACCATCTCATCCCAGTCAGAATAGCAAAATTTAACAGAACACCAAGCAACAAATGCTGGCAAGATGGTGGAGAAACTGGAACCCTTATTCACTGTTGGTAAAAGTGTAAAATGGTGCAACCACTATGGAAGGTAGTATGACACTTTCTCAAAAAGTTGCAAATAGAGATACCATTTGACCCAGCAATTCCACTACTGGGAATATACCCCATAGAAACCATAACTGCCACCCAAGCAGATATATGCACACCCATGTTTATCTCAGCTTTGTTCACAGTAACAAGGAGTTGGAAACAACCTAAATGCCCATCAACAAATGAATGGATGGAGAAGCTGTGGTATATTCACACAATGGAATACTATGCTGCATTGAAAAACAAGGAACTCATGAGATATTATTAAAAATGCGTGTCCCTGGAGGACATTATGCTGAGTGAAATATCTCAGTCACAAAAGGACAAATACTGCATAATGCCACTGTTGTAAAATGGGACTGATATTGGGGTTGGGGGGAGACTGAGAAAAATGGGATAAGTAATGTACACTGCATTGAAACAGATGAGGGGGGAAACTGTTTAAAAGAGATATGTGATTATGTATTATTGTCATGACAGGAGTCCAGAACAAAGGCTGCACAGTGGAGTGTACCTGAGGGGAGGGATTGTATAGCAATGAAAGACTTTTTCTTTTACTTTTTAAAAAGAAGAGTGAACTGAGGGGAGGGGTGGGCAGGGAGAAAAGTGCAACAATGAATGAATGGAAATCCAAAGTTTCTGTAAATTTTCATTAAAATTAATAGTTTTTTTTAAAAAAAAGAAAAGACCGTGTATTGGCTCAAGCATGCCTTAGTCTTTAAATTGATATCATTGCTCATTAGAACTTTGGAGAGGTCCTTGATGGCAGATTCTCCTATTGTGATATGTCTTTTGATTTTATCACTACTGTTTCCAAGGGTGTTGATGGTATATCCAAGTAAAAGGAAATAATTGACAATTTTAATCCTTTCTCCATCTATTATGATGTTGCCTATTAGCCCCTTGGTGAGGACTTCGGTTTTCTTGGTTTTGAGACATAAATTATATTGAAGGCTTATTACTTGATCTTCTGCAGCAAGTGCTTCAAGTCTTCCTCTCTCTCAGCAACCAAGATAGTGTCATCTGCATAACACAGGTTGTTGATAAGTCTTTCTCCAATCCTGATGTCACATTCTTTTTCATAAATCCCAGCTTTCCTAATGATGTCAGCATACAGAGTGGAGAGGTATGGAGAAAGGATACAGCCTCAATGCACTCCTTTCCTCATTTTAAACTATGCAGTGTTCCCTTGCTTTGTTTGTACAACAGCTTCTTGATCTAAGTATAGGTTTTGCACGAGTACAATCAAGTGTTTTGGGATTTCCAGTCTTCTCAATGTTAGCCACAGTTTATTATGATCCAAAGTCAAATACGTTTGCATAATCAAAAAAACGTAAGTAGACATTTTTCTGATATTCTCTGCTTTCAGCCAATATCCATCTGACATCAGCAATATCTCTGGTGCCACAGCCTCTTCTAAAGCCAGCTTCTCTATTGATGTACCGTTCTAGCCTTTTAAAAAACAATCTTCAGCAAGGTCTTATTTGTAAGCGATATTAATTATTTTGTTCAATAATTTCTACTTTTTATTGGATCATCCTTTTTGAGGAATGGGAACAAATGTAGATCTTTCCTCTCTGTTGGCCAGGTGGCTGTCTTTTAGATTTCTTGGCACTGCTTGGTGAGCACATCCAAGACTGTACATGTTTGTTGAAACATGTAAGTTGGTATCCTATCAATTTATGGGCCTTATTCTTTGGCAAGGCCTTCAGTGTAGCTTGAACTTCTTTCATTACCATTAGGTTCCTCATAATCCGCTACTTCCTGAAATGGTTTCATGTCAGCCAATTCTTTTTGGCACAGTGACTCTGTGTATTCTTTCCTTCTTCTTCTGATGCTTCCTGGATCATTCAAGATTCTGGTTGCACCCAAATATTTAATTCACCACTAATCTAGTCATTCAGGGGCTCCGATGGCTAGGCGGTGAGAAGGTGTGTGCTAACCCAAAGGCATTTTGTTGGCATCCATCAGCTGTTTCTTGGGAGAAGGTTGTACAATCTCCTCGTGCGTGATTTACAGCCTCTGAAAACCCACTGGAGGGTCAACAATGAGTTGGTTCTGACTCCACAGTACAGAACAACAGTCTATCATCGCTGGGAAGGCATTTTGAAGACTTGTTTAACACCTACAATCAGCTGACTTTAAGAAGATTATGTTGTTGTTGAGGTTTACCCAATATAAAAATTGAAGTGCCCCAGAGAAGGATTCATTCAGCCTCTCGACTGTAGCATCAACTGCTGCCAAGATTCTGGCCTGATGCTCTGCCCTGTAAACTTTAAATGTGGCTGCTCCATGTTCACATGAGACAAATTTTTAAGCACAGACTCTTGGTGTTACCTGTAAGTGTTGCCCTTGACAGCAGCCAGTACAAAGCAGATCTGCTGTCACAGACCTAACACAATGCTGCATCTTGGGACAGTTACCTACCTGGCAGGCAGGAAACAGGTGGCCTCTCTCTCCCACCTCCATCTCTCCAGCTGCCAGAGTTCAACACCTTGTAAATAAACCACAAGGAGCAAACAGCAATCTGTCTGGCTGACACTGAGCGTATGATTCAAAACCAGAACTCATTGCCAGAATATCTGATGCAGCTTCAGGGAGGAATTTTCCTTGGTCTCCTGTTTGTCTCTACTGAGTTCACCATATGTAGCATTGACATTTGAAGTATGTTGCAGCTCGGTAGTTTAATGTTACAGTGTTGTAATTTTTATGCCAGTTAAAGGTTCATTTGCCAGTGTATGATATTAACATTATTGAAGCTTATAACACAACTAGCAGCCAACATAATGGACTTCTGTATTTCCCTTCCAGGCACTTCCTACTCCAGAGCCCATGGATTTCTTTCACTGCACAGAAGAGATCGTAGTCTCATCCGAAAGGAGTGGAACACATCCTCTCTTGGAATCAGATGTTGTAGCAATATTGCCAAAGCTGGTATCAGTACCATTTACATTTTATCTCTAATCTAACTTTGGCAATTACTATAAATTTTCTGCCAGGTTTCATTGTATTTTCCCAAGTACAATCTAATTATAGTTGTTCTTGGTAACATCTACAAATACAGAGATTATTTTTACTCAAGAAAGGGATTCCCTTTGTTTTGAGATCTGTGCATGGCATATATTGCTTGGTTACACGGTCTCCTTTTAATTAGGGGTCTTTGCATGACACATTATATTTGATAGTACAAAGTCAACAAGTTAAACCTAAAAACTAGGATTTAAAGAAATACTGTCATTGAAAGGGAAAGCCATGGAGTTCCTTATCCTATCATCTACCTTAAGAACTTCCCCTTAGCATGTTAATTGTTACATGGAACTTTAATTGCTCTAAGTCAACTGCCAGAAGTCTATAGTGCAGTTAATGCACTTGGCTGCTAACGTAAAGGTTGAAGGCTCAACTCCACCCAGATTTATTTCAGAAAAAGGACCTTGTGGTCTATGTCCAAAGTGTCAGCCACTGGAAACTCTGGCGTGCAGTTCTGATCTGATCCACATGGGGTCGCTGTGAGTCAGAGCAGACTCAGCAGTGCTTGGTTACATATGTATATATATTCTTTTGATAGACATATTAGCCACCTATCAGAGACAATTCCATTACCAGTTGGATGACCTTGCATTTTTCCATTGCAAAGTTCATTTATACTAAGTTATTAAAGTGCTTGGTTATTTTCATTAGCATTTATATTTGCTTTCTGGAATGGCATAGAACTTTGAGTTTTCTTTATGGAGCGCGTGGCTGGTCCAGTACTTATTTTTGTGATCATTTAAACTATTAATATATTTACCTTTTCATTTCATGGACTTACTCTCAGATAGTGATTGTGCTATTATTGATACTATCTGTGCAAAGATTCTTTATAACTATGCATTATCTTTCACAAAAGGAGAATTGGTGACAAAGAAGATAATTAATGTTGAAAACTTCGAGTCATGTTATCATGAAACCACTCTTGGTCGGATAATTTGTAATCAACTAGAATTTTTCAAATCTTTCCTATCTTACAATTTCTCCACTTATACATTCATATTTTGCAAGTGTCTGGGGTATAGTCTACAGAGCACCTACGGAGAGTCAGGTACTGTGCTAATTACTGAGTCTGCAGACATGAGTGAAACATGGACTCTGCCCTTATTTTATGGAGTTGAGGGTGTGAGTGAGACGACCTGTCGTTTAACTTCTGTGTCAGGTGACAAAACAGAGCAGTTTTAAATGGGGATAAAATATGTGAAAGTCACAAGCCTTTAGTTAGAGTCAAATTCATTTCTTTTCTCCCCTTTTCCTAAGAAGAAGATCTGGAGAAGATGTTCTTCCTTCTCTTGCATGAAAAGCCAGGGTGGAAAATGTGATGAATCTCAGACAGGACAGATCTGAGGCGAGTAGGAGCATCTCCTGGAAGAAGTCAAAGCAGTACCACAAAGGGGAGTCCAGTTCTTCCTGAAGAAGACAGAAGCAGGTACGGACGTGTCTAGAAAACCACACCAGGACAATCACGCTGCCAGGGGAATAGGAAAGGAGGACAAAGCTGCTCAGACTTGTCAATGACACTTGCAAAAGGGACACAGCCAAGAACAAACCTGTTTTTTCAAGGACACTGGCAGATCGAGACGTGGGCTTGACTCAAATGATCAAGGCTTTCAGAGCCAACAGCATAAAAAATTAAGAGAAGCTTCTTCACTGCAGAACAAGTGGCTTTGTTGTTACAGGGGTTCTACACATGCAGAATACAACTGCATGGGTCCAGGTGGCAGTGACAGTGACGTGCAGGTACCTAGGCCTCAGGGCAGGGTGGAATTTGGATAAGAGAACAACATCAGAAATGGTCCTGTCTGGGTACCCAGCAAATGCAGAGCTACTTCAGTCTCGTGAGATTTACACCAGTCTCCACTATCTATACACCCAATACCATCAAGTCCCTTCCTTCCCATGTGACTGTGTGTCCTCAAGTCAGAATAGATTCATAGTTGACACTTCACCTGGTTTCCAGAGACTATAAATTGCATGGAGAAGATTGTCTGTGTGATTTATATCTTCCTTCTCAGAGTAGTTGGTGGATTCAAACTTCTGCCTTTGGGTTGGAAGTACAATTCATTTCCTCTAAGCCACCAGAGGCCCTTCCTGTTCATTGTTGTTGTGTGCCTCAAGTCGGAACTGACTCTCCAGTATGTTTTCAGGGGCAGTAAACCGCACAGGAGGAGATTGCTCACCCTGCTACCACGGAGCAGCTGGTGGACTCAAACCTAGAGCCTTTGGAATTGCAGTGCAGGTTCTTGCCACTAGGCCACCAGAGCTCCCTTTCCTACTCATAGTGACCCTAACTAAATAAAAATTCACTAATGTAAAATTTATTCTAAATATGGCATTGACATCCTGGAAGAAAAAAAAAACAACACAAAAAACCTAACAAAAAACCAGCCCAAATATGTCAGAGAAAGTACAACCATGGTGGCTCCTTGGAAGCAGTGGTGGTGAAACTTTGTCCCACATACTTTGGGCATGCTGTCAGGAGGTTCCAGTCCCTGAGAGGGGCGGGGGGGGGCAGCATATGCTGGGAAAGCAGATCAGTTAAAGAGAGGGAGATCCTCAGTGGGTTGGGTTGACACGATGACTTCAACAGTGAGATTGAACATGGTGGACATCATGAGAACGGAGCAGGGTAGGGAAAGGTTTTCATCTGTTGTTCACAGGGTCACCATGAGTTCCAGTCAACTCGGTGGTCCCTAACAACATAATGCTCCTATGTATTTGTTGTTGTTAGGTGCTGTCAAGTTGACTATCACTCCTAGCAAATCTATGAACAAGGTATCTGAACCCTGTCATGTCCTGTGTCTTCCTCATCATCTCCAACACACTTAAGCTGCAGTCACTGTGTCAGTCCATCTTGTCGAGGGTCTTCCTCTCTTTTGCTGGCCTTTCCAAGCATACTATCATTTTCCCAAGAAACAGCCTCTCCTAGCAACATGCCCAAAGTATAGGAGACTAAGCTTTGCCGTCTTCACCCCCACGAAGCAGTCTGGCTGTACTTTTTTCCTAAACTTACCTGCTCTTTTGGTAGTCTATGGGATACTCAGTGCTCTTCTCCAACATCACAACTCAAAGGCATCAATTCTTTTTCTGTCATCCTTATTCATTGTCCAGTTCTCAGATACATAGTAAGTGATTGAAAAGACAACGGTTTGAATTGAATACACCTTCGTCTTTAAACTGACATCATTGTTCCTCAGCAATTTGGAAAGATCCCCAACAGCCGACTTTCCCAGTGCAATGTTTCCTGATCTCCTGGCTGCTAGTACAAATGGTGTTGATTGTGGATCCAAGTAAGATGAATTTGCTGACAGTTTCAATCTTTTCTCCATGTATCATGATATTGCCTCTTGGTCTAGCAAGGATTTTTGATGTTGAGATGCAATCCATATTGAAGGCTGTAGTCTTTGGTCCTCTGCAGTGTTTAAAGACCTCCTCACCTTTAGCAAGCAAGGTTGTGTCATCTGCATAATGTAGGTTGTTGATGAGTTTTCCTCCAATCCTGTTCCAAACTCCTCTTCATAGAGTCCAGATTCTCAAAGTATTTGTTCAACACTTAGATTGAAGAGTTATGAAGAAAGGATACAGCCCTTATGTACACCTTTCTTGACTTAAAGCCATGCAGTGTTACTCTGTCAGACAACAGCTTCATTATCTATGTAGAGTTTTTGCATGAGCACAATTAAGTATTATTAATTGTATTCTTATAATTAAGTATTCTTAATATTCCCATATTTCTAAATGTTAGCCATAATTTATTATGATCCGCCCAGTCAAATGCCTTTGCATAGTCAATAAATCACAGACATCCTTCTGATACTCACTGCTCTTAGCCCAGATCCATCCGACATCAGTAACTATATCCCTGGTGCCCTGTCTTCTTCTAACCCCAACTTGAACTTCTGGCGGTTCACTGTCAATGTAG
>NW_006399837.1:13527449-13565826 GCF_000299155.1 Elephantulus edwardii | reverse complement strand
TTCCTTCCTTCCTTCCTTCCTTCCTTCCTAATTTTACATCTTGGATTTCCCCCCTTTTTATATTAGTTTGCTTACAAAGCTCATATACATGTGTTTCACACTATTCTTCATTCTTATTGTGTTTTCTACAATCATTCTCATGGGTTATGTTTTATGAAATTCATTGTCATTGGACTTTGCCCATCAGTACCCTGTATTTTCGCTGGATCGTTCCCATTTCCTTCACCCACTCCCATCACCCACCGAAAGCAGTCCAGCTTTTAATCTCCTAGCACCCACCAGAACCCAGATCCACTGCTGCAGAGTTGATTCTGACTCGTGGTGACCCAGCGGGGTGTCTGGGGCTTTAAGAAGAGGAGACGCTTCATCTCTTTCTCAGGGCGTGGCTGAGGCGTTGAACTCCCAGCCTTTCCATTAGCAGTGCAGTTCTTAATCTACTACCTACACTAAAGGACCCACAAAACTCAGACATTCCTTGCCATCAAGTTGAAACTGGTTCGTGCCTGAGTCTCCCTCCACTGGGTTTCTGAAGTTGGAAATCGCACAGGCCGAGATTGCTCATCTTTCGCGTTCTGAGCGGCTGGTGGATTCGAACTGCCAGAAAGGTGCTGCCTGTGGGCTAGTTCCCTAAGGACAGTGCCACCGGAGATCCTCTCTAATTGAACTCTGAGTTTCCTAAGCTGGGGCCTGTCTCAAGTGTTGGAGGGTTTCACTCCTCTCTCACTAACTCCCCAGCCACATAAACCACACTCATTCATGGGCTCAGACCACATCAGTTAATGGAAAGAATGACATAGTTGATTGCAGTAAACTCTGTCATGCATCGAGCTCACACCACAAGTCTCTGGTTATTGACAGTTTCACCTCACTGAGTCTTTTCTTTAGGTTCAGACTTTGTACTTCACACTAAATATGTGTTTGCTCTTGACCTATGTTTTGGTTCCCTGTGTTCTTGACCACTGCAGTCTCTGACTCAAGGGGACCCCAGGCACACTGAGATGAAACACCGCCCATGTTCTCTGCCATGACCAGCTATGGACCAGACCACTGTGATCAATAGGATTTTTATTGGCGATATGAACTCCTAGTCTCAAAACACTGAATATTCTAATTGAACTTTGAGTATTGACTGAACATTCCCACCCACTGCTGTTGAATCAATTCTGATGCACAGCAACTCTGCAGGATAGGTTGGTGCTACCTTGACAGTGCTCCTTGGATGCAAACATGACAGCTTCATCTCACACACTTTGGGGATGTTGCTAGGAGAGGTGATTCCTTGGAGAAGTGGAGTGGTGTCGAAGGAGAGGAAGACCCTCAACCAGATTGCTTGACACAGAGCTGCAATGGACTTGAGTATGTCAGAGGTGGGGAGGATGGCACAGGACAGGACAGTGCTCAGATGAGTTGCACTCGATGACACATAACAACAACAGCAACACACCTTTACAGAAGCACACGTCATCTTTTCTCCTGTGGAGCAGCTGGTGCCTTCAAACCACCCAGTGGTTGGCAGCCAAATGCTTTTACCCACAGCTCCGTCTTGGCTGCCCGACTAAGCTTTAAATAGTGACTACTTTTTGAATTATCTGGGACTGGGGTTGGGGGAGAGTCTCACATGCAGTCATTAGTTCATTCAGATTGGTCAGAGTAATGTCATGGAAATCCCCACCTGGATCCCAAGGTGGTGTGACCTGACCAGAATGCATGGCTACCCATCTAGGAGAGAGTGGGGTTTCTGGGCACCTCAGGCCAAAAGAGAGTGGGACCAGATTGGACAATTCCATTTCTGAAACCAGAACTGCAAAATCTAGATCATCTGGGAGGAAGGTACTGTCTTGAGGAGCCTCCCCTGTGGAAAAAGGCACCCTACCAAGGACCTGGAGATTGTTTGCTACTGAGATTACATGACCGCCTTGTGTAACATCCAGGAGTGGCCAGTCTGATCCCGGAAAGGTAATTCTTGGAAATCATTCAATATGTTTGTGAATTCAACAAGTAGAGGGTACTGGGATTAACAGCAGGGAGCTCTGGTAGTGGTGTAGTCCACAGGAAGTTGGTTACACAGCTAACCTGAAGGACACACTTCACTGAAGGTTCAAGTTCACCAGCTGATCCATGGAAGAAAGCTGGGCCAATGGAGGGCCAGCTATGAGTCGGAACCGACTCAATAGCAAAGGGGGAGGGGTGTAACAGCTCAAACTAGGAGATAGCTGGTCCCTTAAAGAAATGAATATCCAAGAATATGACTTTCATTACATGCTACTGATGTTTAAGGTGCAAAGGGGCCCTGGCTAACATAAAGTTCTGAGCCAGGTGACAAGGACAGTGAGACTTGAGAGCTGGAACTCAATGGAAGAGCCTTGTTTGTCCACGTCTCCTCCTTTGATGAGCACAGTCCCACTACTTTGTTAACATTCTCAATTGGTAGAAAAGACCTGCATTTTCCTCCTCTGACAGTTTTGTTTGCCTTACACAGGCTCTAGTCTTCACAGGGGTGAGTGTCGTCTATCCCAAAGGCCAAGAGATGTTTCTGAGGCTGCCATGGTTTTATGGCTTGATTCAGTGAGAAGCCACTGTGTGCTCAGCATCGTGCCAAGTAGATACAGTTGAGTGAAAACCAAGGCAGATTCCCTGCCTTTGTGAGTCCTGGGAAGAATCTCCAAGCAAACATTTTAATTGCCTAGGTGGTGGTGGTGGTTGTTGTTGTTATGTGCCGTCGAGTCGCTTGCAACTCACAGCGACCCTATGTACAACAGCCCTAAACCTGCTCTATCCTGTGCCAATCGCACTGTCTCTGACACACCCATTCCAATTATCCCAGTCACTGAATCAATCCACCTCATAGAGAGTCTTCCCCTCCTGTGCTGTCCCTCTACCCTCCCAAGCATGATGTCGGTCCCTCCTTACAACATGTCCAAAGTGTGTCAGACGAAGCCTCAGAATCCTTGCCTCCAAGGAGCAGCCTGGTTTAACCCTGTCCAGGAAGAATCTGTTTGTTTTCTTGGCAGTCCATGGTACATTCAGTCCTCTTCTCCAGCACCACAGCTCAAAGGCATCAATTCTCCTTCTGTCCTCCTTAGTAACTGTCCAACTCTCTGATGCATAACAAGTGATTGCAAAGATCATAGCCTGTATCAGACTCACCTTAGTCTCCAGAGTGACACCATTGCTCTTCAGTACCCTGGAGAGGTCCCTAACAGCAGATTTTCCCATCGCAATACATTTTTTTATTTCCTGGTTTCTGGTGCCAAGAGTGTTGACTGTGGAGCCAAGCAGAGTAAAGTTGTTAACAATCTCAATCTCTTCACCATCCATCCTGATGCTGCCAATTGATCCAGTGGTGAGAATCTTTGTCTTCTTGACATTGAGCCAATACCATGGCTGCCCAGGAGAGCGTCTGGCATTCAGAGAAGGATCAGGAAAGAGTCCTCAAGGGCAACTGCCCCTTGAGAAATTAGAAGGACCCAGAGCTCTGGTGGTCTAGCGGCAAGAAACTGAGCTGCAGTCCTGAAAGCACGTGGTCTGAATCCACCAGCTGCTCCATGGGAGAAGGCTGGGCAGTCTCCTCCTGTGTGATTAACTGCCCCTGACACCCTGCTTGAAGCATCAGCTGCGGGTCAGTTTTGACTCCACGGTACACAACAACATCCAGCCGGCTAGCCAGCCCCCTCTGCATCACGCATTCATCGGCATCGCCTGTGGGTTGAGTCCCCTGCCTCGTCCACAGCATAGAGCAACGCAGAGCAGGTCCTTGTTCTCATGAAGTGGACTTCCTCGTAGAGTGGTCAACGTGGCCAAGGGTAACACAGAGCGGTTCCTTCAGACCACCCAGTGACCACCTTAACAGCTCATTTCCTCTCCCACATAGGTTTTCCTGAGTGGGAGACCCGAGTGCCTTGACCGAGTGCATCTGCAGGATTTTGGTAAGTAACTCCCCTCCTGGAACAAAAGCCCCAGCTCACTACATGCTATCGAAATGAAGGACACAGAAGGCTCTGGCCAGATGCCATCAACTTCTGCAAATTCCAACCTGGGAACCAACCCCAAGCAGGAATGGAAGAGATGAGAATAAGCGCCCAGACCCTGTATGAGACATCCTTACCTTATTTTACCAGACTGGGGTCTTTTCTGCCAATGGAAAAGCCTCTTCACCGGGAAAAAGCACATGGGAGAATGTAGCGGTTCCTTCAGGAGTCCCCGCAGGAGGCCCTCAGATCTAACAGCAGTGACCCACAGGACATGTTCAAGGAGCTGAGGGCCCCTCACGGTCCTGAGGACCCCTTGGGAAGCTGGCCGATGCCTGTCTCCTGCGGTCCTGAGTGTAGAGGAGGGTAGGATCACAGAATCAGAGGGTCCTGCTCAAGGTCACTTCCTGAGAGAAAAAGCTCGGCACCTTCTGACCAAGGAGGAAGTGGAGGAGCGCTCGGCCCAGCCTCCCTCTGCACACAGGGGCCTCTGCAAAGAGACAGCCACCCTCTACACGCCCCTCTGGGGTTTAGACCCACTTCCTCATGCTTAATGGTGACATGGGGAAGTGTCTTTAGAGGAGATTGAAAAACTTCCCCACCCAAGATTGAAAGGGGAAAACGTGATCCACTGAAACCTGTGGTTTTAAAGCAGATCAGCCTTCAGAAATGTCAGATTACCCCACTAGACGCTAGATGTGACCACAATCACAGAGGGAGGGAAAAGGCAGTTACAAGAATCTAAGAATCTGCAAGACACAAATCATGTTCCTTTTTGCCAAGAATTCAGCCTTCAGTCCCTCAGGCTACTAATTACTGGTATGCCTGGGAGACGTGCAGGTGGGGTCCAGGCCAGCCTTACAGAGCAGGAGCGTGGCGAAGGTCCAAAGAAAGGGAGTCACCAATGCTCTGGCTTCCCAGTGACAGAAAAATCATGCTGACACTACACTGTAGTCTGTTAAGTGTGTCATTATATTATGTCTACAAGTCATCTACGACTTCTAGTGACCCCATACAACAGCTCTGAACCCTGCCCTATCCTAAACCAGTCTCACTGATTCCTACACCTCATCCCACTGCCCCAGTTATCTTGTCAATCCATCTCACTTGCGGTCTTCCTCTCCTGTACTGTCCTTCCACCCTTCCAAGCATGATGTCCTTTTCCAAGGACTAGTCCCTCCTGGTGATGTGCCCAAAGTATGGGAGAGTTAACTTTAAAATCCTTGCCTCCAAGCAGAAACTCGTTTTCACCTTCTTCAACACAGAACTGTTTCTTCTCCTGGCAATCCATGGTATGTTAATACTCTTCTCTAGCACCACCACTCAAAGGCATAGAAATTCCGTATGACCCAGCTATTCCACTACTTGGAATATATCCTGAGAAAATGAGAACTGAGGCACAAACGGAGATTTGTACACCGGTGTTCATAGCAGCACTATTCACCATTACAAGAACATGGAAACAGCCCAAATGTCCAACCACAAATGAATGGATTGAGAAATTATGGTACATTCACACACTGAAATACTATGTAGTATGCAGGAGCAATGATTCTGTAAATTATTATCTAACTTGGGAGGGACTGGAGAGCATTGTGCTGAGTGAACTAACTCAGTTCACAAGCATAAATATTTATAATTTTATAAAACCATTATTGTAGAGTAAGTATAAGGATCCAAGAGGAGTGGGAGAGGCTGGAAGCAGAGGGATGAGGATGTGCAGGACGAGAGGACATTAATCACGGGGTTGTACAATTTGATAAGGAGGGTGAGGGAAATGAAAAGAATTTGTTCTTTAAAACAATGTATTAGAGTTTTATAAATAAACTAGTTGTTGTTGTTGTTGTGTTGTTACGTGCCATCGAGTCACTTGCAACTCATAATGACCCTATCCATGTACAAGAGCCCTAAACGCTGCTCTATCCTGTGCCAACCTCACTGTCTCCAACACACCTACTCTCATTACCTCAATCACAGAATCAATCCATCTCATCGAGGTCTTTCTCTCCTGTGCTGTCCCTCCACTCTCCCAAACATGATGTCCTCTCCAAGGACCAGTCCCTCCTTGGAACACTTCCAAAGTATGTAAGTATGTCAGATGAAGCTCTAGAATCCTTGACTCCAAGGAGCATTCTGGCTTCACCTTCTCTAGGATGAACCTGTTTGCTCTCCTAGCAGTCCATGGTATACTCAACACTCTTCTCCAGCACCACAGCTCAAAGGCATCAATTCTATTTCTATCATCCCTAGTCACTCTGATACATAGCACGTATAGACTATAGCCCGGATCAGTCACACCTTAGTCTCCCAAATTTTTAAAAAAGGCATCAATTCTTCCGTGCAATTCTAATTGTGCTATGTGGTTGTTATTATTGTTGTTGTTAGGTGCCATTGAGTTGAACACAACTCATAGTGACCCTATGAACCAAAGATCTGTTCTATCCTGTGCCAACCTCACACTTCCTAACACACAAGAGCCCATTGCAACAGTCACCTTGCCAGTCTACCTGGTTGACAGTCATCTTCTCCTTCACCAACCCTCCACCCTTCCCAGCATCATGTCCTTCTCCAGGGTATAGCCCCTCCTAGCAACGTGTTCAAAGTATGTGAGGCAAAACCTTATTATTCTTGCCTCCAAAAAGCACTCTGGCTGGGTTTGAAATGTTATGGGAATTACCAAAGTGTGACAGAGACATGAGGTGAGCATGTGGTGATAAGAAAATGATACTGCTAGGCCTCCTCACGCTCGGAAGAATGGAGGGTCAGTGAAAGACAAAGAGCATCAATAAGACGGACCGGACAGTGACGGCAGCGACACTTGCACAGACGAGGCTGTGAGGATGTGTCCAGAGCCATCCCATCAGCTTCATCATGCTCACAACTAAGGAGCAAGGGGTGTTCCTACAGAGCAAGCACTAGATGTTTGTGCTCCCTCAGTTTCATAGCTTTTGCTTGTCCTTTCAACTGATCAAGTAATGTGTTTACTATAAAAAGAAAAATTGAAAACACAGAGAAAAGATGATCCCAAAATCAAACTCAGTGTTCATAAAGACTCCCTGGAACAAAGTAGAACTGCCCGCCAGGTTTCCAGGTCTGTAGATTGGGGAAGCAGAAGGCCACATCTTCCTTCCTTTGAGTGGTTGGTGGGATTGAACTGCTGACCTTATGGTTAGTGTCTGAGTGTTTAACTACTGGGACAGCAGTTATTGTTGTGATTAGGTGTCATCATGGGAGCTCTGGTGATAAGAAGCTACATTGCAATTCCAAAGGTACACAGTTCAAACCTGCAGAAGAAAGACACACAATCTCCTGGACGATTTAATTCCTCTGAAAACCTGCTGGCGGGTCAGCTATGAGTGGATTCAATAACAATAGATGTCATCAAGTTGACTTTTTACTCCTAGCAACTCTATGATGAGAGGTTGTCTATTATTAACCTATAACCATGGATTTAGATGTTTTTCCGTCCTGTTTAGGTGCAATAGAGCCAGATGTAGCCCATAGCAAACCTATACACCACAGAACAAATCACTGCCTAGCCTTTCTTTATCTCTTCAATTGTTGCTTTATATGAGCCTGTTGTTAGAGCCACAATGTCAAGTTGTTTCTTTGAGGACTTCCTCTTTTTCCATTACTCCCTACTTTCCCAAGGAAGCTCTGGTGGTTAAGGAGTTTTGCTGCAAACCCAAAATCATGCAGTTCGAATCCATCAGCTGTTCCAAAGAAGAAAGGTGAACAATCTCTTCCGACGTACTTGTTAGCCCCTGAAGAACCACTGGACGAATCAGTTCTGACTCGACAGCACATAACAACAACACAGCAAATGATGGTAACCTCATACTCTTGACCCAGTGTTTGCTTCAGGGACGTGCATATAACTATGACCAAAGCCAATCAGTGCATGGCATATCTGGGTGCCTGGAAGTCACATGATCAAGATGGCCCAATCAAAGGGAAATCGAGGATGCCTGAGTGATGACAACGGGAGAAACACTCACAGTTCTTGGGGTTTGCACAGAATTGTTCTGGAATCTGTTGAAAGCCATACTGAAATCACAGAGGAGTGAGTCTTGTATGAAGAGAATTCTATCGAGGACAGAAAAGTGATATAAAAAGAAACTAGGACTTCTGAGGACTGTCTGAGGTGCTAAATTCAGCTAGCACCAGAAGTTGTTTTACCTCCAGAATGTCTATTTACATGAACCAATAAAATTGCTTGTTGAAACTACTTTAAAATAGATTCTTCTGTGACTTGTAATGGATTTCATCCTGAATAACACAAGGAGATACTCTTTGTAGGAATCAGTCTGCATTGTACATGGTATGCACACTATATAATTTACAGCTTCATGCTTTAAAATACATCCTACGTATACTTCTTTTTCAAGATAAATATACTTTTATAAAATTAGTAATTGATACTGAGTATCCATTGTAGCTCTATGAACTTGAGAAACAATGATAATTATGGAAAGGCATTAGGTCTTTTGTTCACTAGTCGCTAAGAGTCTCGCTCAACTAGATGGTAATAAACAACAATAATCCATTGTATGGAAGACCATGCATTTCTTATCCAACCTCCTATTGTTTGGGGCATTTATTGTTTTGACACTTAACATTCTTTCCTGGTTTGGTTTTGGGGTTTTCCCCCTCCCAATATTATATAAACAACTCTATGCAGAGTCTACAAAATAGTGGGCAGTGAGAAAGACAGACTTGCTTTCTTAGGACACATCCTGAGTGTGGAATTTCCAGGCCAGAGCGAGCACTTGGTACCAGATTGTTCACTCACGTTGCCTTAACTGCTCTCCAGATTTTCTGTCCTGGTCCGACCGCAGAGCACGGGACTGCACAGCATACTCTCCCCCTCCTCCCCACCCAGAACCCAACACTTGCGTTTCAACTGTGAAGTTTAAAGTCTCTGCCTAGATGATAAACGATATGCAGTTTCCACTTAATTTACAGTTTTTAAAGTATTTCATGGTTTGTTTTTTAGATCTTTATTTGTTTATTAGGACGCTTCAGTGACTTAAACTATATAGAGTTGCATTACTAACCAAAACACTACTCCTCTGGGAGTTCGAATCCCCCAGAGGCCACGAAGGAAAAAGAGGGACAATGTCTTCCCATTGTTATTTACATCGGAAACCTGATGGAAGGTGGCTGACTCGGATCCACCTGGATGGTAATGAGGAACCATTTGCTTCTTGTTGTTGTTGTTGTTGTTAGCTGCTGTCCAGCAGGTCTTGGTTCATGGTGACCTCATGCACACAGAAGAGGGGAAGTGTTTCCGGGTCATGCCTGATCCTTACAATCTGACAAACCTTTCTTAGTGCTTCTTTGCTTAGAAGCTCTGCTGAACTCTGTTGGGCATCACAGCAACACAGCCTTCTCAGTGCTGAGTGGTGGCCATGCTTTGCTCTCTTCTGAGACCCCACCAGTCCACAGAGTCCCACTGTATCCACACTCGGCTCAGCCGCACTGCAGCCCGCACCCCACACACCGCCCCAGTGGTCCTGTCTACTGTTGACCTCAGTCTGTTCTCTCCTCACTGCCATGGCCCATGTGGGTTTTTCTAACCCTCTTCCCACCAGGTGAGAGCTTATTATCTTAAAAAAGGTTCTTGTTCAATAAGATAGAAGAAAGAGCTTTGCTTTACTCCAAAAATGGTCCTGGCATATTGGCCATCAAAAACTACCTCTATCCAAACAAATTCCACATAAATAAATAAATTTAGGCAATGAACAAATATTATAGAAGAAACTGTAGGAGATATTTTTATTACTTTTAAGTGGCAATGAAATACTTTAGTAAGATATTGTTGTAATGTACCATCGAGTCAGCTATGACTCAGTGACCCTATGAACCACAGATCTGAATCCTGTCCTATCCTGGGCCGTCCTCATCATCTGACATACCTGAACCCATTGCTGCAGTCACTGTGTCAGTCCATCTCGTTGAGACTCTTACTCTCTCTCACTGACCTTTCACCTTTCCAAGCGTCATGTCCCTTTCCAAGGAATAGCCCCTCATAACAATATGCCCAAAGTGTGGGCTGATGCTCCATCCTTGCCTCCAGGGAGCATTTTCCTCCTCAGACACACCTGTGTGTTCCTTTGGCCGACCGTGTGATATGCAGTACTCTTTCCTATCAAGGAAATACTCCCCTTCTTCAGTAAGATGGGAAATCCAAAAGAGAGACTGACCAACATGAACTTTGAAAGTGTAGTTGGCAAAAAGAGAATCCTGAGTGAAATCAAAGAGCAAAAAATAATGGAGAAGATAGAGTGGTGACACGCATGATAAACAAAGAGTTAACATTGTGAGCTGAGGTATTTAAAGGATTCTACAATTTTACAAGAAGAATCAAATAGCCAAGAGACACCGGATATGAATAGATAATTCACACAGCAGGTGATGAAAATGGCCAGTAAAGATAGGCACGATGCCAAAATAGCAGGAAAAGTGAGGGTAGGAGAATGAATGGGGATAAAAATCATAGGAGGGAGGTGGGAAGAGTATCATTACAATGTGGGGATTGTAACCAATGTCTGAAACAAAAGGTGTGGATCTTTGGTTGGATTCGCTACCAACCAAAGATACAAAGCCAATGAAGATTAGATAGGTAGGTAAGCAGGTAGGTAGGTAGGTTGATTGATCACAACTACCACAAGTTACCTCAATACAGCAAACTGACAGACAAGTCCTGTACTAATTAGAACAATTAATTCCTCCAAATACAGCAAGCTAATTAGTGTTATAGACAGATAAATAGATAGATAGACAGACAGACAGACAGCAGTTACTTGTAGAGATTGGTAAATCCCAGGTTCATGGCATTCAGCTTCAGAGGCTGTTGAATCCAAAGTCAGGGTAAGTCAGGCTGTTGGTCAAAGAGATGACAATTAGATGCAGGATTGAGATTGAGCAAAAATTAAGTCCGTTTCACCAGACTTCTTATATGCTCATCGCAGGCTATGCTCCCCCATAAAAACTTTTCCCTCAACTGATTGGCTACTCATAGGAAATATCATCAGGGGATTCAAACCTCATCAAGAGAATGACCAAACCACATCACAACAGCTAAACCAGAAAATTATAGGCTGTCAAGCTGACACACAACCTTAACCATCACAGTGTATGGATAGTTTAGTGGAAAACTAACATACTTAGCAAAATTTCACTCATATACAATAAAAAGTTTAAAATTGTAAGCAGGTGTCCAGCTTTCTGGAAAGAACAGGGTTGAGATTATTACAATGAGATGCTGTTCTTCAGCTGTTGGATGGAGCAGAATGGACAGGTGGCAAAAGTAACAACATCTGAATGGATCAAGAGGCAAAAGGAAAGCAGACTTAGCACATTTCTGGTAGGAGCATGATTGCTGTGTTGGTTTTGGCACCAGTTTAGTAAAATCCAATAAAATGTCATGTATCCATATGACTTATTTCAGCAACTCCCCTGTGAGGAAGGGCATACTACAGAAATAAAAATACCAGCATTTAAGTGTATCTGCTACATGTCCGTCTGTGGAGGTTTTCATGTTCTATGATACTGAATAAGTTTCAGTAGAACTTCCAAATTAAGACAGATTATGGGGGGAAAGCCTGGTGATATACTGAGGGAAACGTTTATGCGCCACTATGGTCCAATCTATGGTGCATGGAGTCACTGTGAGTTAGGAGCCAATTCAATGGCAACGAGCAACATTTTAATACGTAGCGGTCCTTGTTGCAGTGTTGTTTGAACCTGCAAAAAACACCTAATTATCCATGACTAAGTGAATGGTCCTCTTTCAAGTGCTAAGGAGCAATGATGAATAAAGTGTGCCTGATCCAAGCCATGCTATTTTTAAAAATTATTATTATTATTAATGAAAATTTACAGAGACTTTGGATTTCCATTCATTCATTGTTGTACTTTTCTCCCTGCCCAGCCCTCCCCCAGCCCCTGTTCACTCCTCTCTTTGAAAAGTAAAATTCTTTCCTTGCTATATAATCCCTCCCCCCAGGTCCATTCCACTATGCAGCCTTCGCTCTGGACTCCTGTCATGACAAAAATACCTAATCACACATCCCTTTTAAACAGTTTTCTCCCTCATCTGTTTCAATGCAGTATACATTATTGAACCCATTTTTCTCAGTCTTGCTCCAACCCCAATGTCAGTACCGTTTTACAACAGTGGCACTATGCAGTGTTTGTCCTTTTGTGACTGAGATATTTCACTCAGCATAATGTCCTCCAGAGTCACCCATTTTGAATAATACTGCATGAGTTCCTTGCTTTTCAATGCAGCATAGTATTCCATTGTGTGAATATACCACAGCTTCTTTATCCATTTGTTTGTTGATGGGTACTTGGGTTGTTTCAACTCTTCGCTATTGTGAACAAAGCCACTATAAACATGGGTGTGCATATATCTGCTTGGGTGGCAGTTATGGTCTCTTTGGGGTATAGTCTCAGTAGTGGAATTGCTGGGTCAAATGGTATCTCTATTTGCAACTTTTTGAGAAAGCATCATACTGTCTTCCACAGTGGCTGCACCATTTTACACTCCCACCAGCAGTGGATAAGGGTTCCAGTTTCTCCACAATCTCGCCAGCATTTTTTGCTTGGTGTTCTGTTAAATTGTGCTTTTCTTACTGCGGTGAGATGATATCTCATAGTTGTTTTGAGCTATGCTATTTTTAATTGCCTCATGTGAAAGTTGGACAAAAATTAGGGAAGACTGAAAAAGAATTTATGCCTTTGAGCTGGTGTGGAGAAGAGTAGTGAATATTCCATGTTGTTGTTGTTGTTGTTCTTATGTGCCATCAAGTCGTTTGCGACTCATAGCGACCCTATGTACAAGAGCCCTAACCGCTGTTGTCTCAAACACATTCATTCCCACCACTCCACTCACAGAATCGATCCATCTCACGAGGGTCTTCCTCTCCTGCACCGTCCCGCCACTCTCCCAAACATGATGTCCCTCTCCAAGGACCAATCCCTCCTTGCAACATGCCCAAAGTATGTCAGATGAAGCTTCAGAATCCGTGACTCCAGGAAACATTCAAGCTTCACCCTCTCCAGGACAAGCCTGTTTGTTCTTCCGCTAGTCCATGGTATATTCAACACTCTTCTCCAGCACCACAGCTCAAAGGCATCAATTCTCTTTCTATCATCCCTATTCACTATCCAGCTCTCCATTGCATAGCACGTAATTGCAAAGACTGGATCAGGTGCACCTTAGTCTCCAGCCTGACGTCGTTGCACTTCAGTATTCTTGAGAGGTCCCTCACAGCTGACTTTTCCAATGCAATTTGTCTCCTGATTTTCTGGCTGCTGTTACCAAGAGTGTTGACTGTGGAACCAAGTAAATGAAAACTGTTATCTCAATCTCTTCCCCATCCATACTGATGCTGCCAATTGGCCCAGTGGTGAGAATCTTTGTTTTCTTGATATTGAGCTTCAATCCATATTGAAGACTGCAGTCCTTGACCTTCTGCAGCATAGCTAATGTAAGATGGATCTTGGCAGAAAGCAGAGAATACCAGAAGAATGTCTATCTGTGCTTCATTGACTATGCAAAGGCTTTTGACTGTGTGGATCACAACAAGCTACGGCTGACCCTGAGAAGAATGGGAATCCCAGAACATTTGATTGTGCTAATGCGAAACCTATACTTGGACCAAGAGGCAGTCGTCAGAACAGAGCAGGGAGACACTGCATGGTTCAAAATCAAGAAGAGGGTCTGTCAGGGATGTATTCTGTCTCCATACCTTTTCAATCTGTATGCAGAACAGATCATCTGAGATGCTGGGCTGTACGAAGAGGAATGTGGCATCAGGATTGGTGGAAGAATCATCAACAACCTACGTTATGCAGATGACACAACCCTGAATATTCCACGAATGCCAAAAACACAAACAAATGTGTGTTGGAGGAAGCACAAGCAGGGAGATTCTCAAAGACAAGGATGTGAAACTTTATCTCACATACTTTGAACATGTTGTTAGGAGGATTAAGTCCTTGGACATAAACAGCGTGCTAGGGGAAGTAGAGGGTCAATCCATGAGAGGGAGATCCTCAACAACATAGACTAACAGACTGCAGTGTGGGCTTGAGCCTGACAGAGATTGTGAGATGGAGCAGATAGTGCAAGTTTTCAATCTGTCGTTCATAGCGTCATTGTGCGTCCCAGTGAACTCAACGGGACTTAACAACAGCAAGGGAGTGGTTGAATAAATTATGAGCTACACACATTATGGAGTATTAAATAACCATTAAAAAGAAATTAGATCTCTGTTTGTGGTTACTGAGGGTGGGTAGGAGCAAAAGGGGAGTTTTGCTTTGGAGGCACTGTGTTCCTGTTAATGGACAATTTGGAAAAGGATTTCAGTAATGGCCACACAGCATGAAGAATTTAATCAATGTCACTGAATTATACATGTGGAAATTGTTGAGCTGGTGAACAATTACAGATTGTTGCCTTTATTTTCAGCACAATAAAAGTAATTATCTATAGGGATTGACCTAGGGAAATGCCTACAAAATTTTGTTCATTTAAAAGCAATAATCAGAATGGAAAGAATATGAATGTTCACTCCTCATGAAGAATGTAACCATGTAACTGAATAATTTGTGTAGACGTTGTTGAGTGGGACTGTATACTGTGCTGTAAACCTTTGCTGAAAGCACAGTATTGTGTTTAAAAGAGTTTGTTCCTTAAAAAAAACAAAACAGTGAGTTCTTGAGTAATGTTGTTGTTGGTTGGTAGGTGTTATCAAGTCAAGTAATAGGATGGCAAATATCTATCCCTTTTTGATTGTAACTAAATATCCAGTTTTTTAATCTCAAAAACTCACTGCTGTTGAGTTAGTAACTTCCTGTCAGGTTTCTAAGGCTGTAAATCTCAGAGGAAGGAAACTGCTCCTCTTTCTCCACTAGAGCCGTTAGTTCATTCAAACTGCAAGAGATTTGCAATCTTTTGGTTAACAGTGCAACCCACTACATGCCATACCACCAGAGCTCCTTATTTTTTACCTAGACAGGTATAACTCAGAACAAAGCTTGTCTACCTAGCCTCCCTTACCATTAGCTGTGGAGTTTGTTCGGGATTTTTCAATGCTTTATAAAATTTTTTTATTATTATTATTTTTTGTGTATGTACCGTCAGATCAGATCTGACTGGTACAGGAGGTTGTCTCTCCTCCAGCAGAGCATCTGGTAAATTTGAACCACTTTCCTCTGGGATTACAGTGCAGCTTCTTGCCACTAGGCCACCAGAGCTCACCTAGCTGCGGGTTTTGTAATTAAATTATGGTCAGCGAGAGAAGAAGAGTTGATATGGGAAGCCAAACTTTATACCAATATTATATGAAAACCCTTGTTCAGGAATTGAAGGAATTACAGATATATAAATTAGGATTTCTCTTGTGGCAGATCCTAGAAAATGAGCTGTTTGTTCCCTGCAAGACAGGAGACAGCAAGGGGCCCCCTACAGAGAGAGCGTTACTTCCTGAGCTAGAGTTCACCTTGAGGCATCAAGGTTAATAGTTAAGAGTAAACCAACTTCTTGCATTTGTGAACCCCTCCCTCCTGAGTCAAGCAGGTTTTCAATAGAAAGAGCTTGGCTTCATTTGCATTGAATAATTCTCTTTGTGATTTACTTCCTGATAATTTTCAATAAAGACACATAGAAACATGACTTGGGGTCTTCAGTCGAGAACTGCTGGCCCCCTGTTTTATGCTCTCTGCTCTACCTCATTCCTGGCTGTTTGTCTCTTTATTAATAATTATAAAATTATTCCATTCTTTGGGACCCTCGGTCTGCAACAAGTTGAGCTCTTTAAAGAAGGATATTCTTTCTCTTCTTCTTTTTCTTTTTTCTCTCCTTTATCATGTGGATGAGTAATTCCTGCTGCTATGAATGGAATTGTTGATCTCCCTAAAACATCACATAACCGTAAAATATCTGGCATGACGATGTCTGAATTGTATGTACTTTGTCACTATCTGGAATTTTGGGATTTGATTTAATCATTCTCTCTGTTGTAAAGGAACAAATTATTCCATGACATTGGTCATATTCTTCATTAATAGCTTATGAAGCTAATGAGGCAGAATACAATCTACAAGGTTAATTGTGAATTGTGTCAGTCTCTTGAGTTGTAAAAGATACTGAACAAGTGCACAGCAAGAAGAACCTCAGTACCACTAAGGAAGGATAGTTGGGAGCACGGTGTGTCCTTTGGACCCAGGGTCCCTGCGCTGTGGAACTCCTAGACCCAGGGGAAGATTGATATGAAGACACACAGTGATCTGCAAGAAATGCCAGGTCCACAATGTTGGAAGAGCACTAGAATTATCTCCTAGAGCTGATAGAGAGGAAACCCCCAAGAGTTTGGACTTCTTTTCTAAACTGTGGGAAAATAAATGTATATGTTAAATTCACTACATATCTATGACATGGTGAACTTTAAAAACATTATGCTGAGTAAAATAAATTAGACACAAAAAGACCAAATAGTGTATGACCCTATTACATAAAGTGTGTAGAATACATGAAATTAATTGTTAACATTAAGAATGATGAAAAAAAATCGGTAAATAAATATTGGTTTTGTACAGTATGGATTTTTTTTGAGAAGACTGTGGCCTGGATTAGGCACACCTTTGTGTCTAGACTGACATTGTTGCTCTTCAGCACTCTGGAGAGGTCCATGACAGCAGATTTTCCCAATGCAATTCATCTTTTGATTATCTGACTGTTGGTGTTAAGAGTGTTGATTTGGGATCTGAGCAAGCTGTAATTGCTAACAACCTCAATCTCTTCTCCATCTATTATGATGCTGCCATTGGCCCAGTGGTGAGAATCTTTGTTTTCTTGATGTTGAGCTTCAGTCCATATTAAAGACTACAGTCCTTGACCTTTTACACCAAGTGCTACAGGTCATCTTCAGTTTCAGCACGCAAGGTTGTGTCATCTGCATATCATAAGTTGTCAATGAGTCTTCCTCCAAACTTGATGCCACACTCCTCCTCATAAAGCCCCGCCTCCTGAATGATCTGTTCTACATTCAGATTGAAAAGGTGTGGGGACAGGATACATCCCTGATGCACTCTTTTCCTGATTTTGAACCATGCAGTGTTTCCTTGCTCTGTTCTGAGGACTGCTTCTTGGTCCAAGTATACGTTTTGTATAAGCACGATCAAGTGAGGTTAGCCACAATTTACGACAGAATAGATGCCTTCGGGTTGTGGTTCTGGAGAAGAGTCTTAAACATACCATGGATTGTCAAGAAAACAAATCTGTCTTGGAGAGGGTGAAACCAAGTTTCTCCTTGGAGGGTGGGATTTTGAAGCTCTGCCTCACTTACTTTGAGTACAAGGCCAGGAGAAATTGGTCCTTGGTGAAAGACACTGTACTCAGAAGGGTGGACGGACAGCCAGGAAAGGAAGACCCCAGATGAGATGGATTAATACAGTAACTGAGGCAATGGGTGTTTGTGTGTCAGAATTAATGAGACTGGCTCAGGACAGGGAAGGATTCAGAGCAGCGGTACATAGGGTTGCTGTACATCTCAGGCAACTCAATGGCACATAACAACAATAACATACTGTGACAGGTTTGGGAGCAGGAGTGGCATCCACTTCCTAAACAACTTGCCTCCGGAAACTCTGTGAACTTTGATAAATGTCGATAGTTGTAGAGAGGCTTCAGGCCTTTTGTTCATAGGGTTGCTGTGAGTCGTGCTCAACTCAAAGGTGATCAACATGGGAGTTTTTTAAATAGTTAACATTAAGAGTGATAGTAAAATTGGTAAACATGTATTGTTTTTGTACAGTATAGTTTTGTAGAAATGGTTGTATGATATGACAAATATCAATCTCTTTGAATTGTGTTATGAACATCACTGCAGTAGAAAATGTTTTGTTGTTGTTGTTATGTGCCGTCGAGTCGCCTGCGACTCATAGCGACCCTATGTACAACAGCCCTAAACTCTGCTCTGTCCTGTGCCAATCGCACTGTCTCCAACACTCCCATCCCGATTACCCCAGTCACTGAATCAATCCACCTCATAGAGGACCTTCCTCTCCTGCGCCATCCCTCCACCCTCCCAAGCATGATATCCCTCTCTAAGGACCGGTCTCTCCTCACAACATGTCCAAAGTATGTTAGACAGAGCCTCAGAATCCTTGCCTCCAAGGAGCCACCCGGTTTAACCCTTTCCAGGACGAATCTGTTTGTTTTCCTAGCAGTCCATGGTATTCTCAATACTCTTCTCCAGCACCACAGCTCAAAGGCATCAATTCTCCTTCTATCCTCCTTGGTCATTGTCCAACTTTCTGATGCATAACAAGTGATTGCGAAGACCATGGCCTGTATCAGACACACCTTAGTCTCCAGAGAGACACCATATGTTTTACCATATGTATTTTAACACATTAAGATAAGATTTTAAAATTCGGGAGAGTGACTTTGTTATGGGGTGTTATTTGAGTCAATTCTGATTCCCTGTGCCTTACAGGACAGAGCAGAGTTGCCTTGTACGGCGTCCAAGGCGGTACTCTCTACAGGAGCAGACTGCTTCATTTTTCTCCCACAGAGCAGCAGCTTGCTTCAAACCACCAATCTCTCAGTTAGCAGGTATGCCCGTAAACACTGTGCCACCATGGCTCAGAGCCTTTAACTTCCTCCTCTCTTCCCGCTGTTGAGTTGGTGCCGATGGATGGTGGCCCTCCATCCGGTTCCCAGGGTCACAGAGGAGGAGACTGTCCAACTTCCTCCCGTGGGGCGGCTGACAGATCCGAACCACCTACCAGCCGGTTGGCAGCAGAGCACTTAACCAGCATGGCACTCGGGCTGCTAGGCAGGGGCAGTGGGATTATAATTGACAGAAGCCCCTGGGAACCAAGGATTTAGGAGTTGTGCTGTGATAGTGGTGTATTAGGGGCTGAAAGTGCCGGATCTTCCCCACCCCCACTGACTCTGGAAGGTCTGTATTCATCAGTGTCTGTACGAGGCTGCAGGGATTGGACAGGGGCATGAGATCGTGGCGAATACTGCTGGGCCCTGAAAAGAGAGGGTGGATTTGAGACAATTTAGAAGATGAAAAGGAAATGGTGGTGGCAACCAACAAGAGGTGATCAGGGGTCGGGAGATGTGCATGGCTTCCCACTCTGTAAGGAGCTTGTCAGACTGTCACAGAGCACAGGTCGATCATCAGTCCCACCCACATGACAGCTCCAGCAAGCGACCACCTGAGAGAATCACAGTCAGGAGGCTGGAAATGCCTCGGTGGGTCCCCTGGTATCAGTGAAAACATGCTTCCTTCCGGCCCTCACTGGTGTTTGGCAAGCACCATCGATCAAGTCCCAGCCTGTGCAGGCAAAGTCTTAAACACAAGGTGGAGAGGGAAGCCCACAGATGATCATCACAGATTATCTGTATAGAGAGGTTCCTGTGTCATGGACATAGTGGAAGAGGAAAACAGTAAGTTTACAAATGTACAAGAAATCCATCAAATAGTAAGAAGGGGTAAGCAGAGAACTGAAAAGGATGGGGTGAGAGCAAGGCACGAGGTAGCTGCTTTAGAGTAAATGGAGGCGAAGGGGCCTCTCTGAGAGGGTGACGGCAAAGCTGGCATCTGATAGACTTCAGACGAGATCAGGAGAAAGAGCTCAATCAGATGAAGGGAGCAAAGGTCTCGAGGCAATAATATACTTCATAATTTTGAGGAACAAAAAAAAATCATTGTAGCACAAAGTAGACAAGGGAAAGAGTTTTATCATTTTTTAATTTTTAAATTTTATTAACTACTAAGGAATATTTTGTGTTCAATTATTCCCAGAATATTTCTTTAAAATTTGAGTTAATGCTTACAAAACATATTGGGTTTTCATTCACTCATTCGTATATATTTTATGACATTATTATAATTGGTTGATGTACGTAATGATAATGTCTGATCAACTGCTTATTGTTTCTAGGAGAAGTATTTTAATAGAGATAGAAGAGGAACCAGATCAAATAGGACTTTGTAAACTAGAGTTTGAGTTTGACTGTTAGTTGATCTGCCCCCAGTGGTAGCCTTCCTCCAACCTGGCTCACAGAGATCCCTCCTCCTGGTGTTCACAACCAAGTTTGGCTCCCTCCTACACTGAGTTGTGACTGATTTCTGAAATGGTGACAGATGGTTTCTAAGGGAAAGTCATAAAGACCCTTCAGCTTCTGCCTCTGTCTTTGGGGGAACCCACTGGCCATATTGCGAGACTCTCAAGTCGCCCCGTAGGCTCATATGAAGAGAAACAAACTTGTCAGCTGCTTATCAGTGAGCCATTGTAGAAGCGAGTCTTTCAGTCCTGGGAGAGCTTTCCAGATGCCGACAGCCCTAGACAGCATCTACTGCAATATCACAGACACCGAGCCAGGGCCACTCAATTCGTCTGCTCCAATAAAGGACATGTTCGGTGTTTCTTCTGGAATAATTTTGAAATAAGTTATAAACAACAGGAAAACTCACTTTGACTTGCACCTCTAAGTTAAGGGACCTTCTCTTATAAAATCCTAAAACTAAAACCACATCTATGAAAACCAGCAATAATTCCACAGTGTCCATTGCACAGTGTCCACAGCTGATATCCAGTGCAGCCTCAGATTTCCTGGTTGTCTTCTGTACGGATTTATGAACAGATTTTCAGAAGAGACTTTAAACAAGAGATTGGCATAGTCTAGCTGTCACTTTAAAAATTTCACCCCCGCTTCCTGTGAATAAAATGGATTGAAAATCTAACTACTATAAAAAATTGTCATAAATTATTGGCTTAAAGCCACATAAACTGATTCTCTCAGAGCTCTGAGGCAGAGGTCTGAAGTTGGTTGAAGATGCCCTGCTTCTGAATGCGCTCCTTGTTTCTTCCAGCTTCAGCTACTGCTTGCATTCCTTGGCTTATGGCTGCATCCGCCACTCCAGTCTCTACTTCTGCGACGCTGTGCTCTTTTCTGTGTGTCAAACCTCCTTCTGCCTTCTTCTTATAGTAACAGCTAGGACTGTGATTAGAGCCCACCTTGTTCACCCAGAATAACCTCTCCATCTCAGGATGCTTACTCACATCTGCAAAGACTCTTTTCCCAAAGAAAACAACACTTGCCATTTTAAAAACCAAAACCCAGCCAAGACGCCAAGACCAATGAGCTCATTCTAACTCATAGAGACCCTAGTGCACAGGGTAGAACTGTTGCATAGGGATTTTAGAAAGTTTCTTTTTATTTTAACAAGTAGATTTCCTAGCTTTGAAGCTGGAAGTCCACATTCAGGATGCTAGCTCTAGCGGAGGTGGTAGAGGGGAGTTTTTCATTCTGTTGGTTCTGGAGAAAGGTCCGTGTCTCCTTCAGCATCTTGTAGGCCCAGCTTTCCTTGGCAATCTCCACCTGCCTTGACCTTCCCAAGTGTCAAGGAACTTCCTACTTCCAACTGGAGGGACCTGGTTCCTAAAAGATGTGCTGTACTCCTGGTGAGTATTTCTTGATGGTATTGAGGTCCCTCACCCCAACCCCAAGGCTTTCCAAGGCTGTAACATTTATAGAAGCAGCTACAACGATTTTCTCTGGAGGAGTACCTGGTAAGTTTGAACTGCCAAACTTCAGGTTAGCAGCTGACTGTTTTACCACTGTGTCACCAGTTTCTTGGTAAGATATTGTTGTTGTTGTTAGATGTTGTCAAGTGTTCTATGAACATAGAGACCTTGTGACTAACAGATTTGAAGCCGGTCCTCTCCTGTGCCGTTCTCATCATTGTCACACTTGAGCCCATTGCAGTAGTCACCATGTCAATCCACTTGGTTGAGGGTCTTCCTTTCACTGATCCTCCACCTTTCCAGGTATGATATCTCTCTTCAAGGAATATCCTCTCCTAGCAACATGCCCGAAGTATGTGAGACGAAGCTTTGTCATCTTTGCCCCCAAGGAGCACTCTGGCTGCACCTTCTCCAAGACATGTCTTGTAAGACAGCTTCCAGGAAACAGGACCTAGCTGGAAGAGCCTGGATTACCATATTACAGGAGCCAAGAATGGAGCTGAAATTATTAGTAACCATTGCTCTATTCAATAGTGAGACGTTGTGGCTTAGACTAGGGTGGTCGTAGTGAAGACAGAGCACAGCGGATGAATTGAGGGTAAGACTTTGTACTTCAGATGCTAACAGGATGGAGTGGGGAGAGAGCAGGGAGGAGGCTGGAAAGAGTGAGAGAAATTAAAAAAGTTTCCTCCAGAGCCCTGTTGCAAGTATAGCTCCCCTACTCCCCTCTCGGGGTTCCTGAAACCCCTGGGTGCCCAGCCAGGGCTCTTCCTGCATCAGATCTGCACAATTGTTTAACTGAATTGAACAGAGCAACAATGTCAGTCTAGAGACTAAGGTGCACCTGATCCAGGCAATGGTCTTTGCAATTATTTGCTATAAGTAAGAAAGCTGGACAATAACTAAGGATGATAGAAGAATTGATATCTTTGAATTGTGGCGCTGGAGAAGAGTATTGAATATACTAGGGACTGTCAGGAGAACAAACAAGTTCATCCTAGAGAGGGTGAAACCAGGATGCTCCTTGGAGGCAAGAATTTTGAAGCTTTGTCTGACACACTTTGTGCGTGTTTCAAGGAGGCATCTCTCCTTGGAGAGACACATCATGCTTAGAAGGGCGGAGGGACAGCACACAAGATAAAGACCCTTGATGAGTTGGATTGATACATTGACTGGAGTAATGGGCTGAGTGTGTCAGAGACAATGAGGTTGGCTCAGGGTAGAGCAGAGTTCAAAGCTGTTGTACGTGGGGTTGCTATGAGTTGCAAGTAACTGAATGACACATAAATAGCAACAAGAAGGTTCTCAGAGCATTAATTGTCATCTTTGCCGGAGGGTAGTGATGACCTGAAATACTGAGAAATCTCTTTTGCCTTTTGTCCTTTTTGAATGTGAATGAAACTTCGAAACCTGAACCTCTCAGCAGAACTGGGCCCTTAAATGCAGACCTGTCGTCAGGTAAAACCAACATAACAAGAGGCATCAGATTAGATAAAGAAGAGGGTCACTGCAAAGCAAAAACCCATAATGAGATTGGATTGGCTCACAGCCTGGAGGATGGACTCAAACACACCAAGTACCAAAGAGAGTCCATGGTCAAGGTCTCATTCTGTCCCATGTAAGCTAGTCATGAGTTAGAAAACTCCTGTTTTCTAATCTGGGTGGAAATCTCAAAAAAACTCTATTTTATTCATTTTTTTTATTTAATAAATCCTTTATCATTCCCCTCTCATACTGTTATCATGTTTAAATTTGTCCAGCCTTACTGATTGTTTAAGAGCAACCATTAATAAGCTGTGACATGCATTGATAAGCTTATCAATTCCTGATAACATAATCTCTAGTATAAATGTGACGGAGGGTGAAGGATATTGAAGGGTTCCTGGCTTTATCGGAAGAAGGTACACATCTGTCTTAGAAGTCCTGTCAGAGAGCTCCTTAAAAGCAAAGGCGGCCATCCTCCATCTCCACACTTCTTAACAGGCAGGTTTTCAGGAAAAACTTCCACCACCACCTGTTGTTGTTGTTGTTATGTGCCGTCGAGTCGCTTGCGACTCATAGCGACCCTATGTACAACAGCTCTAAACTCTGCTCTGTCCTGTGCCAATCTCATTGTCTCCGATACACTTATCCTGATTGCCCCAGTCACCGAATCAATCCATCTCCCAGAGTGCCTTCCCCTCCTGCGCCTGCCCTCCACCCTCCCAAGCATGATGTTCTTCTCCAAGGGCTGGTCCCTCCTTACAACATAGCCAAAGTATGTCAGATGAAGTCTCAGAATCCCTGCCTCCAAGGAGCAGCCCAGTTTAACCCTCTCCAGGATGAATCTGTTTGTTTTCTTAGCAGTCCCTCAGCACTCTTCTCCAACACCAAAGCTCAAAAGCATCAATTCTCCTTCTGTCCTCCCTGGTCATTGTCCAGCTCTCTGATGCATAACAAGTGATTGCAAAGACCAGACAAGTGATTGCCTGTACCAGACACACCTTAGTCTCCAGAGAGACACTGTTGCTCTTGAGTACTTTAGAAAGGTCCCTAACAGCACCTACTTCTGTCAAATTGATTCCAAATCATGGTGACACTCAATTGGGTTTCCCCGGCTGACAATCTCTACAGGAGACCTCCCACTTCTCTCCTGCAGAGCAGCTGGTGAATTCAAACTTCCAGGAGGAACCGTTGTTGTTGTTATGGTTGTTATGTGCCATCAAGTCAACCTTGTCTCATAGCAACCCTGTGAACATCTATCAGAACGTTGTCCTGACCTGTGCTGTCCTCATCACCTGATATACCCGAGCCCATTTTACAGTCACTGTGCCAATCCATCAAGGGTCTTCCTCTACTACGCTGACACTCCCCCTTTCCAAGCACATTGTTCTTTTCCAAGGGGCCTGCTAACAAGCGTCAGGTATGTGAGACGCCTCCCAGCAGTGCCCTGCTTTCACTTTCTTCAAGACGTGCTGGTGCGTTTGAACCACTGATCTTTCTGCTAACAGCCAAGCACTTAACCTCTGTGCTGCTAGGGTTCCTAGAAGGAATTATTCCCTGGAAAAAAACATCATTCTTGGTAACACAGCTGAGCACGTAACCTCTGGGCTACTAGGGCTCCCAGAAGGAATTACTCCCTGGAAAAAGACCTCATGCTCAGTAAAGGAGAGGGGTCAAAAAGGAAGACCTCGCGCAGTGCAGAGGTTGTCGGGAAGGTGCACGATAGGGCAATTATTTCCTTCTGTTGTGCAAGGGGTCAGGATGATTCAGAACTAACTTGACGGCACATAACAACAACCAGCGTTCTCATCTGCTTGCACACCCTAAACAGAGAAGTCAAAATCCCACTTGACTCCCCAAATAATTTTTTTTCAGGGATTATTTTTGTATTTTAATGAAAGTTTACAGAGACTTTGGATTTCCATTCATTCATTGTTGCACTTTCCTCCCTGCCCTCCCCAGTTTGCTTTTTCTTTCAAAAGTAAAAAAAAAAATAAAAAAATTATTTCATTGTTATACAATCTCCCCCGCCTCATCTACTCCACTATACAGCTTTCATTCTGGACTCTTATCATGACAATAATACCTAATCATATATTCCTCCCAAACAGTTCTCTCCCTCATCTGTTTCAATGCCGTATACATTATTTATCTCCTCCTAGTTGCCCCCCAACTCCGATGTCAGTCCCACTTGACAACAGTGGCACTATACAGTATTTGTCCTTTTGTAACTGAGATACTTCACTCAGCATAATGTCCTCCAGGATCACCCATTTTGTATAATATTTCATGAGTTCCTTGTTTTTCAATGCCAAATTCTTCTTTTATGCCAATAAAAGCCAAGCCAAACCCAGCCATCACTTGAGCAAGTGCACATATAAATGCATTTCACTTACTTTGTCCTAATGACTCATTCTGTCACGGTAACACTGTTGGTTAATAATAAGCCCCAAGAAAGAAATGGATGTTGACTGCCACTTAGTCACTTGTTTTAAATGCAGACACCAGAGACAGCAGACGTT
This sequence comes from Elephantulus edwardii, assembly GCF_000299155.1. Taxonomy (NCBI): domain Eukaryota; kingdom Metazoa; phylum Chordata; class Mammalia; order Macroscelidea; family Macroscelididae; genus Elephantulus; species Elephantulus edwardii. The sequence goes on along the minus strand of NW_006399837.1, from coordinate 13,540,292 downwards.
TCCAAACAAGAGTGCTCTTCCTGTTCACAGCCCGCTCCTCTGCACGGGCTCAGTCGTCCTGTGACTAAGGAAACCAGGAAGACCGCAGGGCCTCAAAGGAGCAAGCCAGCTCCCAGCTGCAGGACAAGGGACAAAAGGTAAGCTGAGGGCATGCCAGGCGTGTACGATGGCCTCGCCCAGTCCGGCAGGTGTCTACAGGAGGGAGTTTAAAACACCACCTCTCGGAGTAACCTGTGGATCCACTTCTGTTCCATCCACTAAGCTCACTCCCCCTACGCTCACCATTCCTGCCTCTTCATCTTGGCCAAGGAGCATCCCGGCTGCAAAGGTTCATTTCAGAGCACATCTCCTGCCTCAGAGAAGAACTTCCTGGGAACCAATCCAGGCATTTGATCTCCAGCCCATCGACTAAAGGTTCAGGTCAGAGACACTTGGACTTGACTTTGGTTCTTGCGGAAGGTCCTACTAAGGGTAAGAGGTGGGAGTAGAGGAATGTTGTTGTTGGTTATCCTCAGCTCTGACTCATGAGACCCTCTGAGTGCAGAATGCTGTCCCATAAACTTGTCAGGACTCTGGCCTTTGGAAAACAGATTCCCAAGCCTGTCTTCTGAGGAGTCTCTGGGTATGTTTGAACTGCCAACCTCCTGGCTGGTAGTTTAGTGTTTAAACATCTGTGCCACCCACTTGTCCTGGCATCATCATCCTTCATGCCTAACTATGTTCTACAAAGGGAACTGGCCATAATCTTTGTGCCCCAAGAGCCTGCAGTGAAGCAAGTAGAGGGGGTGAGCATGATGCAGCAGGGTCATGCCTGGGACAGGGTGGAAGGTGCCAGAAGAGATCGGTGCACCTGTCCCTCTGGGGCACTGACGAGTAACTTTTTTTTTTAAGGTGAGAAAAATTTGTATTTAGAATTAGCCAGCTGGACTCAGCTTAGATGATCCCAATTTTGTTGGCAACATCCAAAGCATCATAGTCAGGAGCAAGTTGAACATAGGCCTTCTTCTCTCCATCAGGCCTGATCAAGGTGCTGACCTTGGCCACATCAATGTCATAGAGCTTCTTTACAGCTTGTTTTATTTGGTGCTTGTTGGCCTTGACATCCACAATGAACACAAGTGTGTTGTTTTCTTCTATCTTCTTCATGGCTGACTCAGTGGTCAGGGGAAATTTGATGATGGCACAGTGGTCAAGCTTGTTTCTCCTGGGAGTGCTTTTCAGAGGGTATTTGGGCTGCCGTCGGAGTCTCAGCGTCTTAGGCCGCCAGAAGGTGGGTGACGTGCAGATCTTTTGTGTGTGTGTGTGTGTGGCTGTGGATGCCCTTCAGTACGCCTTCTTGGCCTTTAAAGCCTTTGCTTTGGCTTCAGTTTTGGGAGGGGCAGGGGCTTCCTTCTTCACTTTTGGCGCCATCTTCGTAGAAAACGAGCAACTCTCTTTGCACCATGAGGAAGGGAGACACTATGACACCACTGGCTATTTGGCAGATTTGCCAAATAAAAGTCCAAGATGCCCATTATGTTTGAATTTTAGATACAGAAATCATTTTGGGGGGTATATTCTATGCAATAGTTGGGGCATTTTTATACTGAAAATAGTGTTCTTTGTCTGAAATGCTAATTTAACTTAGCAGCCGACATTTTCATCAGCTTGATCTGTCTACTTCTGACTGGGAGGCTTGGAGGAGAGTGGTGCCCCCAGCCCGTCAGGAGCCCCACTGGAGTTGGTAGAGAGCCCTCCTAGAAGGCTGGCCCTCATCTAAAACCAGCCACCGCCACGTTGGTTCTGACGGCACCATGTGTATCTATGCAGAGCGTGGCCCTGGAGTCTTCAAGAGCCGGTGTTTTGGAAGGTAATCACCAGGAATTTCTTCTAAGATACATTTGGGTGAACTAGATAGAACTCCACTCTTCCCGTTCATAGCCAACCACATTTTCCACCTGCCACGCCCAGGACTCCAGCCCTCTTCCACTTCTAGACTGTTACCCCGCTTTCATCAGCTTCTCTTTGATTGCTCTCGCCTTCCTGGGCCCACTGGTGCCTTTTACCTGCCCTCTTTCCTGGAGAAATCTACTTCTGAAACTCAATTACTGCCTTTCCCCCGATTGGAGCCCTTTCCAACGCGAGTCTGGTATCCATTCACCAACCTCACCAAAGCCAGTGCACAACCAGCCGACCAAGCCGACCAGGCAACCACAGCATCTGAGCTATTGGAGGCTTGTCAGGAACACAGGATCTCCTGCCAGACCCACCTGCTGAGTCACTGTTAGTCCAGATCAAAGTCCTCAGGTGGTTTCTGCATACTTCACCGTTAACAAGCCCTGCTCTAAGCTCGGAGACAGCCTGTGCCAGGATGAGTCTTATTTCCCTTGAACTCAGAAAGTTGGTTTTAACTTCCCTTCAGGCCTGGGAGAGGTCTCCCTCTTCCCTCACCTTAGGAATGTCCTGGAAGGACTATTTGCTGCCTGGTCTGGTCACTGGGAACTCCAAGAGGATTGACAGCAGAGGAAGGAAAGGGCTCAGTTGACACACTGCTCATTTTGGTCCAATTTAGGTCTTGGCAAGATGCCTTTCAGACTAAACCTTCAAGTTCATGCTCAGTTGAAAGCCATAGGAAAGGTGGTTTATGTTTCTCTCCCCTTCCTCCCACCCCTGAAAATATCTTTCTCTATCTGTGTCTGTGTATGCACACACACACACACACACACACACACACACACACACACACACATGTCTGTGTATATATATAACTGTGTCTCTCGCCTGGATTAAAACAACCTTTGTGGAACCTCTGGAACCTCTGGGGAATGGGAACCCACAAGAATTTGACCAAGTGTAGTTGGGTTGAACGTTAAATAATCCCGGGGCTCTTTCCCCACAACACTTATTGTCGCCCGTCTGTTCTGATCCTCAGTGACCCTGTGGGACCGAGCAGAACCACCCACAGGGTTTCGAAAGATGCAAATCTTTCCAGAAATAAATTGCCTCACACTTCCCTGCCAACTGCACGATGCTACACAATCATTTCCTCTATTTTTTAGTGTTCAACATCTTTGTTTTCGTGATCTTTTTATCAGGATTTAGGGGGATGGATGATATAAGAAATTGATCATTTTCAGTAAGGTCTTGGAAATTTTCTAGAAGGATGAGTGAGTCATCCCCCACCTCCTCTCTCCACCACACCTCTGAGGCAGACTGTCTGCTCTTTGCAGCTCCATGACACCTGCATTGCCCCAGTACAGGTCTCCATGCAGCATCTCTGCCCTTCCTCTTCCTCCTCTCTCTCTTTCTCTTAACTTCATAACCATCTCATTAATTCTTGGGGGGGGGGGAGAATTAATATTTATGCAAAATACATAAGCACATGTAAAATATTTAAATATTTCAAGAGTCTGGATCCTCTTGGCTTAATCACACTGGAAGAGAAACTATTCAGGCCTGAGAGACAGGCCTTTGCTTAGTGAATTCCCAGGTCTCAGGACCAGTGGGGGTTTAGCCATCCTGCTTCTAAATCCCTGGTTGAGTCTAACATGCAGCCAAGTCTAACCACGACTCACTCAAAGTGCTGCTTGCTAAATATTAGCTATTTGCATACTCTTTTGCAATAACTATTTACTTTCCATTTTCTTTAAATGAATTAACTTAGCCTTTATTTTAAAAGGAAACACAAAGTATTATCAGGGACACAGGTGGGTGGCATTGACCACCTTGTGTAACTTCAAAAGGTGGGAAGAGGAAAAGAACAAGGTCTGCCTCAGGCCGGGGCTGACCCCTGTGAGGGGCGGGGAGTCACACTACTCTTCCCTCTTCCTTTGCTGCAAGTTTGATACCAGCTGTCTCTTCTAAGGCACTTCCCTGACTGCCCTGCAGGTTGGTAGTTTGTTGCAAGGGCCTCACAGACGTTACAGATTATAGCTGTAATTATGGAGTTTACTAGGGAAGCGAGAGATTACAGGCTGGGGTCAAGATCCAGAAGCACGTAGGCAATGTCTCCCCTCTGCAGTGCAGAATAGCTCCCCCAGAAGCTCTCAGCAACAGAGGACTCCAGTCAACGCGCCCCAGGACAGGCTCCTGTCTTAGTCCTCAGCCTCAAACAGGCCTCAGCTCTGCGATGCTTAGTCAGTGGTTATGAAGCTCTTTGTCGTTGTTGTTAGGTGTTGTCAGCTGTGACTCGTAGCATTCTCACGGACAACAGAGCAAAACCTCCCGCTCTTCTGCGCCATTCTCACGTGTTCAATCCCATTGTTTTGGGGTTTTTGTTTTGTTTTGGTTTTCAATCCCATTGCTGTGGTCACTGTGTCAATCCTTCTCTTTGAGAGTCTTCCTCTGTTTCTCTGAGGCTTTACCTTTCTCAGAACGACGCATTTTTCAAGGGCTGGAGTCTCCTGTTGATATGCCTGGAGTAGGTGGAATGAAGTTTCCACGGCCTCGCCTCCAAGGAGGGCGCTGGCCAAACTTTCTCCATGCCAGATGTGTTTGCTCTTTGTCAATCCATTAGACTGTCCACACTCTTTGCCAGCACCCCCACTCAAAGTTTTTTAGCTCCTCCATAAATGCCCAGAGACACCCCACTCTACCAGCAAGCCTCCAGGTGAAGGTGGTCAGCTCCTTTGCCAGGTCAGCGTGCGCACCCTGAAACCACCATGGTCTGTGGGCTGGGTGGCCCTCTGCACCTCAACCGAATCCCCCGTTCCGCTGCTGTGGTCTTTTTGCTCTGTTTGCTGCCACTTCCCATCCTTCTCTGTCTCCTGGTTCTGGGAAGAGACAGAACCTCTGGGTCCAAAGAACATGTTCTACTCCCCACTTTTCTTGATACTTTGCTTAGGGTATGGTTCCCATTTGAAATCTGGCAAGACAGCAAAATGGATCAATCCTACTCTTAGGACTCTATATTCCCTGCTTGCAAGGCCACACCCCCACAAGGGCTTCACGGACTTAATCTGCATTACTAACAAGCTGTCCAGCCCCCTTAGTGGACCACATGCAAGTGTCCTTATAAGAAGAAGAGAGACACTCATGGAAGATGACCACGTGAAGATGTGAAGATGAAGGCAGGAGTTGAAGCGATGCATCTATAAGGAAAGCCTGTCATTTCCAGGAATCACCAGAAGCTGGAAGAGGCGAGAGAGGGAGGAACCAAGAGGCACTAAAACGTTAAGTCTGACAAATAGAAAGTCATGGTGGCTTTCCTGTATTATCTGGGACAGTTTAGGATCCAAAACTAAACACTGGAAAATGGGAAAAGAAAAGACAGACGCATTAGCTACAGTTATAGGCAACGTTTTTAAGACATTCCGGTAGCACTGCTTGATAGGACATGGAATACAGCACTGAAAAAATATCAATTAAAATATTGTAACAGCTACGATATGATAATATTGATATTTGTAAAGTTATGCTGCTACCCCGAAGGCGTGGTCTCTGATGGTTTGAATCCATCACTGGCTCTGCAGGAGAAAAGATGGGCAATCTCCTCTGTGTCTGCAAATGCACTGGTGGGTCAGCTATGAGTTAGATCTGACTGGCCAGGAATGAGGGGAGTTTATTAATGCTGCTTTGGAAACAACACAAAACTGCTTCCACCAATTTAAAGGCAGAGCAGATTTTGCTCTAGAGTTTTCAAAGTCGTGTCCTTTCCAAGGCCTTTCTTCCAAGCGACTTTCAAATGAGTTCAAACAACCAGTCTTTCAGTTGGCACTTGAGTGCTTAATAATTTATATCACCAACAGGCTCACTTTACAAATAAATCCCTAACAATTTTCCAAGAACTTTACCAGTGCATTTTTTTTAAATTCTCACACTATTGTTTGGTTGAGGAAGACCTTCAACCAGGTAGATGGACACAGGGATTACTGCAATGGGCTCAAGTGTGAAAAAAACTGTGAGGCTGACACAGGATAGGACAGAGTTCACAGGGTCACTATGGGTCATACTTGATTTGAAGGCACCTAACAACAACAGTAAAGCTTGGCTGTAGGTGCTGTTAAGCCCATCTTAGGCCTGATGCCCAAGTCACATAGCTTCAGTATGGACAGAGCAGGATTCCACCCACGTCTGTCTGGCCAGTGCTGGACTCTTGGCTTCCTCCACACATGCTCTGCTGTTTGCACAGAGGAAGGAGAAACTTCCTGGTTTCCATTCCTACAGATCACACAGTGCTTAAGAGTTTCTAAAGCTGGCCTCAGGGCCTTTGCACTTGCCACTCCCTTTGCAGGAGTGATTTTCCTTCTGACTTGTCACAGTTCATTCCTGCACCTTCCTAACAAGTCACCTGCAAGGTAAACCTTCTGCTTGCTTTCTTCTGTCACTGTGGCCATAGCAGTGTAGTGTGGATCCTAACCCTAATCACGTGTTGGTTCTGTAAGATTGGACACACTCACATGTGGGGAAGAGACAGACCGAGGAAGGAAGCAGATGCAGTTCCAAGTCCAGGAACATCAGGAATTGAGGGCAGCTATTGAAAGGCAAAATGGATAACTACCTCCTTTTCAGTCCCATCCTGAAACTGGACTTCCAGCTTCTTGTTGTTTTATTAGGTGCCAACGACTCACAGTGACTCTGTGAGCAACAGATAAGAACCGTCGCCCATCCTGTGCCGTCCTCACCATCTCCGCCCTGCTTGGGCCCATTGCTGCAGTCACCGTGTCAGTCCATCTTACCGAGGCTCATCCTTTCTTTCTCTGATTCTCCACCTCTCCCAGCATGATATCTTTTTCTAAGGATTGGGGCTTGCTGTCAATATGCTTAATGTATGTGAAATGACGTTGCAGAGTCCTTGCCTCAAGGAGCACCCTGGTTGCATGGGTTTGTGTGTTCTTCTAGGTGTCTATTCAATACTCTTCACCACCATCACAATTCAAAGGCATCAACTCTTCTTCTGTCTGTCTTATTTCTTGCGTAAGCCAGCCTCTAAGTTGGGAGAAAAGCTCAATTCTTTAAAGCCACCTACATGTGGTATCTGTTAGAGCAATATCAGGGAGCAAGGAAGGCCTCTTTGTCCTGGGACCCCTCTCAACGCGCCTTTCCTAACACAAGACCATCGCGCAGGTAAGACCGATGATATTTGTAAAGACAAAACATTTCTCAGAAAAGACTTCAGGGGATACTCTAGATGCAAAGGTTGCTCAGTGCACACAAATGAGAAGTTGTGGGGGTCGTGGAGGGCACGATGGGACTGGATTATAAGGGGAGGGGGTTTGAGGAAATGTTAGGAGCTATTTTCATTGAACAGGGAGCTCTGGTGGCCTAGTCAGTGAGAAGTGACCCTGCCACCACAAAGCCTCCACCAGCTGCTCCGAGATGGATGGACAATATTCTCCCACGCGATTGACAGCCTCTGGTACCTACTGAGGGTCAGTTATGAGCTGGTCATAACTGACCTGAATGGCACATCACATCATAATAACAATTATTATGGAGGTACTTTAGCTCAATATTTGAAACTCTTCCAATGGGAACTTAAGTATGTGCAATTCATTGTGCATTGATTATATCTTAACCCGTAAGATTTCAGAGAAAACAAGTGAGCAAACAAACATCAGATTATGAAACAACCAACGTGAAAAACATACTCCTCAAAAACAAACAGGCCCAAAAAGTGACAACTCACACCAGGGAGGCGTGGCTGGGAGAATTCTTACATCTAAAAATCAAATTCATTGCTATCAGGTTTGAACTGACTTCTACTTGACCTTCCGGTGGGTTTTCTGTGGCTGTAAACGGCACGGGGGGAGACTGCCCCCTTCTCCAAAGGAGCAGCTGGAGGATTCGAACCACTAGAGAGGTGCAGCCTTTACGTTAGCAGTGCAACTTCCCATGGACTAGGCCGTCCTTGCAATAACCAACCATGGAAGGTCAAAAAAGAAGCATTGGCCTAAGGATAGAGACCTAAGGCAGGCAGGAGGGGCCATGAACAGAGCGGGCAAAGGGTGAGGACTTTGTGGGCATTGTAATTCATGCCATTTTTTAAAAATTTTATTATTTTTGTGTGCATGTACCGTCAAATCAGATCTGACTGGCACCGGAGGAGATTGCCCCTCCTTCCCCGGCAGAGCATCTGGTGGATTTGAACCGTGCACCTCATTTTTCAAAAATGTGTAGTATGAAAGGTTGTATAAAACACAAAGCACAGGGGGGATTGTATACCAATGAAAGAATTTTACTTTTCAAAGAAGAGCGAACTGGGGGGAAGGGGTGGGCAGAGAGAAAATCTCAACAGTGAATGAGTGGAAATTCAAAGGGTCTATACATGTTCATTAAAATTAATAATAAAAAAGAAGAAAAACCACAAAGTACATTTACAAAGTATGATGAGTATGCATGCTTGCATGAAACCCAATAAAAACTATTTTAAAATGTGTAGTACTAGTTGCATAGAAAACCGACTCACTCTGTCAGCTTTCACTCAAATCACTGTAATTTTTTAAAAAGAGAATGTGCTTCTCAGAACAATCAACTCAATGAGACTAAACAGGGAAATATTTGCCTAAAACGCAAGAAGAGACAAGTGGGAACCACAGGCAAACTGGAAGGAACAGGGAAGCCAGGGAGGAAGCCGGGAGAGACTGCTGGTAGGCACTGGGGTTGAACCAACGCCGGGGACAATTAGAAATACTGATTAGAAAACCGATGTGCTTTGCCAGCTTCTACGTCAAGTACAAGAAAATGTTAAAAACAAAGAAACAGACTTGAAAGTCTTACTTGAAAGTCCTTCTTGCAAACAAGATGGACCGTCTGCACTGGAGCTGTTGCTGGACCCTGGCCTTGATTTTCTGTCAAGGGTGAGACTGAGGAGCTGTGGCTGACAGGGCCGAGGCAGCACCAACCTTCTGTTCACCATGTTCTCATCAGCAAATGTAAAACAGCTGGGTCAGCTTCCACAAAAGCAAAGTGAACGAACCAGTTGTTGATTTGTTTCCAACTGGTGGCCATCCCAGGAGGCTGATCAACATGTTCCCACCAAGCCATCCTCAGATAGCACGTTCTCAGTTCCTTTTCATCGAGGTGGTGGAAGATGGCAATACATTTAAATGCAAATACAATACATGTAAATAAACTTTTGGCTAAGTGAATCTGTGGTTGGTCCTCAAGCTACTCCTACCCTATTCCTGTAACCTGTGAATATATTACCAGGCCAATTGGCAGCACCATGATAGAGAAGAGATTGAGATTATTAACAATTTCCACTTGCTCGGATCCACAATCAACACTCTTGGCCCAGCAGTCAGAAAATCAAAAGACAAATTGATTGCATTGGGGGAATGTGTTGTCAGGGACCTCTCCAGAGTGCTGAAGGACAATGATGTCATTCTGGAGACAAAGGCACATCTGATCCAGGCCATGATCTTCACGATAACTTGCTATGCATCAGAGAACTGGACAATGACTAGGGGTGGCAGAAGAAGAATCGATGCCTTTGAGTTGTGGTGCTGGAGAAGAGTACTGAACATACTATGGGCCGCCAAAAGAATAAGCAGGTTTAACCTGGAGAGGGTGAAATCAGACTGCTGCTTGGAGACCTGGATTTGGAAGCTCTATCTCACATGCTTTGGGCATGTGCCTAGGAGGGACCAGTCCTTGGAGAAGGACATCATGCTTGGGAGGGTGGAGGGACAGCGCAGGAGATGAAGACCCATGATGAGATGGATAACTGGGATAAAGGGGGGAGGTGTGTTAGAGGCAGTGAGACTGGCTCAGGACCAGGTAGGCTCCAGAGATTTTTATGTGCTACTCAAGAGCAATGGTGTCTCTCTGGAGACTAAGGTGCACCTGATACAGGCCATGGTCTTTGCAATCACTTGTTATGCATCAGAGAGTTGGACAATGACTAGGGAGGACAGAAGGAGAATTGATGCCTTTGAGCTGTGGTGTTGGAGAAGAGTATTGAGTGTACCATGGACGCCAAGAAAACAAACAGATTCATCTGAGAGAGGGTTAAACCAAGCTACTCCTTGGAGGCAAGGATTCTGGGGCTTCGTCTGACATACTTTGGGCATGCTGCAAGGAGGGACAGGTCCTTGGAGAGGGACATCATGCTTGGGAGGGTGGAAGGACGGTGCAAGAGGGGAAGACTATGAGATGGATTGATTCAGTGACTGGGGTAATCGTGATGGGTGTGTCAGAGGCAGTGCGGTTGGCACAGGACAGAGCACGGTTTAGGGCTGTTGTGCATAGGGTCGCTATGAGTCTCCAACAACTCGACAGCACATAAAAACAACAACAACAACATGTGGTCACTACGCAGGTGACTTGAGGACACATACCAGCAACATGTGAAAAAGGGGAGTGAAGGTTTCAGATAGAATCACCATTGCTAAAGAGCTCCTGTGGCCTAGTGGCAAAAAGCTGCACTGTAATCCCAAAGGCGTGTTCGAATACACCAGATGTTAAAAAAAAAATTACCTGTGTTAGTGAGCTCACTTTTAAGTGGGTAGACTAGTGGGATCGTCCACCGGGTGTCACGCTGCTAAGCCAGAGACTGCACCACCGCTTCTCTCTGGGGGTTCAAATCCCCCAGCAGCTCCCCTTCCTGCAGATTCACGGGCTCAGGAACCCACTGCAGGGCCAGCTCTGAGTTAATTCAGAATCAATGACAACATGAGAGTTTGAGGTTTTATTTTTCAAGTTGGATTTTTGTGTTTCTTTCTTGAGGGCTTATTCTATTTTCTGGAAAAACAGCCCAACTTCCCTTCTCACAACTTGGATTTTTGTGTTTCTTTCTTGAGGGCTTATTCTATTTTCTGGAAAAACAGCCCAACTTCCCTTATTTTTAAGCCCCCAGGTGGACCCCAATGTAATCAGCAAAACCAAACCAAATGCCAAACAAGCCAAGTCCCTGAATGAGGATCCCAGGTGTGGAGAGTGGTGAAAGCAGACTGGAGCTCAGGTGGTCCCAGCTGCTCTGTGGGGTTTTCATGGCTGTGGACTTTCTCAGGAAGAGCTCCAGGCCTTTTCTTTCTAGATGGCTCTGGTTGAGTTTGAATCAACAAGCACCATTCTGGCCCTTCAGGTGCTCTGGTGTATTCGAGCAAGCGTCCTACAACGTCAAAGGGAGAAAAGGAGAGAGGGGAGGAAGCCAGGACAGAGAGATGCCTGCCACACAGCAGACCTGGATGGGGAAGCATTCACATCAACGAATGCAAGAACATTCTAGAAGCAGGATTAGGCAAGGAATTGGTTCTCTTTAGTGCCTACACCAAACCTCACTGACATTTAGATTTTAGCCCTATGAAACCTGTTTTTCTAACCTCCAAAAACTGGAATGTATTTTTGTTATGGGTTTGTTGTTGTTTTTTTTAAATGTGTGTTTTACTGTGGAGCCCTGGTGGCATGGTGCCTTACATGTTGGACTGTTAAGAGAAACGTCAGCAGTTCAAGAGCACCAGTCACTTCTTGGTAGAAAGACGCCAGTCTTCCACCCTGTTTCTAGCCCGGGGGGCCTTCAGGCAACCACACTCAGGGTTGCCTTCGTAGCAGGTGGGTGCAAGTTATAATGATTTGGCGAAATGTTTATAGACCAAACTGATTTTTCTATTCAACAATCCATACACGTTTTGTTTTGTGACATAAATTCTAATCAGTCTGCTGTAACATTTACATTGCTTTAACCCACAATGTCTGTAGCCATTTGTTACAGCAGCAATTGAAAAGGAACACAGGGTCCTTTTGCTGAGTGAAACAGAACTGGTGTCATCTATTCACACGTGACAAATGCTGAAAACTCTCCATGGGCAAAGGACTGTGCCAGGGGCTTGCGCCAGGAGAGAAATGGTAACAAAAAACCTAGACAGAGCAGAGGAGAGGCGGGGGCCCAGGGTGAGACTCAAGTTGAGGGTCTACTGTCCCTTTCAACTAGGGCCTCTGCCCTTCTCCCTGCAAGCTGCTGTGCTTCGTGACTCAGACATGGCTGAAGGTTTGTTCCATCGCTTCTCTCCTCTCTCTGAGGACCTTACACTGTCCGCCTTGCATCCTGGGTGAGGCTCTGTCCTACAAGCCGCAGTTATCATTTGCACAGCTCTAAACTTCATCTGGCCACCAGAGTGTGTATGTGAGGTGACTGCGGAATTGTGCTTCCAAACCAGAATTAGCCGGTATAGGAAAGCTCGAGCGTGGAGACTGGGAACCGCACCGGGGGCCGCTCAGGCCTCCTCCGAGCACCTCCAAGCGCCCCCCTTCTGAAAGCCAAGGCCGGGCCCGCGCCTCCGGCTCCGGTGCGCTCCAGCCGGCCTGGCACGCGCGCGAGGAACTTGGAGCTCGGCGCCGAGCGCCCGGGGCCGGCCGAGCGCCGAGCCGCAGGCGCCGCATCTCCAGGATGATCGGCCACCCTGCGGCAGATGCCGCCGCCCTGCAGCCCCGGGGACCCGGAGGAAGGCAGCCAGGCCGGGGCTTGGAGCCGAGAGCCGAGTGAGGCTGTGGCCCCGCGGGAGGCGGGCGGTGAGTATCCGCGGCCACACGGCTCACAGATGGGAACTCTGGGATGGAAGAACGTGGCCGAGGTGTCTTGAAGTTGGGGTAGGGGGTGACCCTGGTGGGTGGCTCTGGCCCGGCATCGTAGAACTGGCATGAGGGCGTCGGCAGAGCCAGGCCGAGTGCAGAGGTCGCGCCCTAGCCGCCCACGGGTTCCGCGGAGCTGCCGGCACCGCCACTCTGGAGCCAGGAGGGGTGCGCGCGAGGTGGGGCGCAGGGACCGTCACCGAGGCGCCGGGCGCCCCCGCCGCTGAGCGCACCCCGGCCTGGCTCGTGGCCCGGAGGCGGCCAGTGACTGAGCGGAGACCGGGAGATCTGAGGCTGCGGCCAGAGAGGGGGTGCAGGGCGCCTCCCGCGCAGCCTGCGGGCCCCGGAACCGCC
>NW_006399837.1:13519054-13527349 GCF_000299155.1 Elephantulus edwardii | reverse complement strand
CCCCGGAGCAGGTCCTCCGGGAGGAAAGGAGGACCGAAAATGGGGTGAGGGACCCGGGCGGCCATTACCCGGCCAATCCCGCCGAGACTAGGACGGGGCTTGGGGAGCTCAGCGCTGCTTGCTACCGAAGCTGCTTTCTTTCTGCGGAAAAGTTGATTCAGGTTCATCAGCCAAGATGAATGAGGATCATTACTGTGATGAGAAAGAGCCCTTTCGCCTTGTCTGTCTTTGTGACCGAGTGTGTGCGCGCGCGCCCTCGCGCGCTGAGAAAAGGGGGTGGGCGGGGACGAGAGCGAAAATAGGCTTGGGAATCTGCCAGGCTGGGGGTTCAAACCTGGTTGCTCTAAGCCTCATCGCACGGTGCCACAAATACCCTTGTTTTCTCATCTGAGAAATGACAACGTCCTTGGCCCGGAGAAGCCATTCATTCGTTGCCCTCCTTGATTACAGCACACGGCCACTGCATGTGTATCAGTGTTGACTGTGCTCCAAAGGGTTTCATGGGCTGATCTGGAGGACTTGATCACCAGGACTTTCTTCTGAGGCTCCTCTACGGAGACTCGAACTGGCAGTCTTTGGGTTAAGAGTTAACCATTTGCACTGCCCAAGGACTGCGTGCGTACGTGTGATTGGTTCTCCTAGTTCAGCCCGGAGCCAGCAGGTGCGGCCTCATCTCAGCATGCCTCTTCTCTGCGCTGGCTCAGTCCCCCAGACCTCTTGTTCCAGGCTGTTCATTCAGTCTGTTGGCCTCAAGTTTCTGTTCTAAAGACTCAAGTCGTCCTTCCCACACCTGGGCTAGAAAGCAAACACTCCAGACCTAAACAGAGGGGAAGGACTACCACCGCCATGCTCTGCCTGCTTTTGTGGGGAGAATAGAATTTTCGTTTGGCTCTAGGTCTTTCTACCTGTCTCATTTGTAATGAGGTCACCAAGTGCTACCACAACCATAGTCACCAATTTAAAAAAGGACCTACTTTTTAAATGTTACTCCCTTAACACAGCTATAGACAATGTAACCTTGTTGGATTCTCTGAGATGCTCCAGCGGGACCTTAGCAGGACTATAGCCATATGAATGCCAAGCTGAGCCCTGATCCTTGGCCGGCGTGTGTCCTTTTCTTTCCCCGTTTCTGAGCTCACTTCTGGGAGAAGAGAAAAACAAGACCAAGACCATTTGGTCCTGGACTCCTCGGTTCTTCAGGGACAGCCCTGCTGTTCTGTAGCACAGCATTCAACATGTGTGCTTTCGCTGGAAACCGTTTGACATGTTGACCCTTAGCTGCAGTCACACCGCTGCTTCTCTGTGTGCTCCCCAAGTCTGGTCACTTACATTTGTCAGGTGACAACAGTGGTAAGGAATTGCACTGCCAACGCAAATGTATACAGTTCAAATCTGCCAACTGCACACAGGAGAAAGATGGGCAGTCTCTTGCCATGTGATTCACTGCCTCTGAAAACCCTGGGAGGGTTAATTATGGGTGGGTACACAACAATGATTCAGTGTTTAACTGTTTACTGGAAAAATGGTTCCATTTCACCCAGAGGCACCTCAAAAGAAAGGCCTGGCAATCCACTCTGAAAAGGTCGCAGCCAGTGAAAACCCCCTGACACGCGGGTTTGCTGTGAATCGGAATCTACCCACAGGCACTGAGTCTTTGCCTGAGGGCCACACATGTGGTGGAGAGAGGCCTGGGGATGGAGAGACCCTCTCCTAGTTTTCTCTCGCCCAGTGTAGACTAGGATTATGAAAACCCTGGGTTATGAGCGCCCAATTTACAGAAGACTCCGGCCTTTGAGTGTGAGGTAAACTTACTGCTGAACCAATTCCTGCTCACAATACATTCTCCATTACGATCACCTGAACTTGATGCGGGGGCAGCTTTTAAATTATGGGAAAGCCTCCGACCCTCAGTGACCCTGGGAGGACAGAGCAGAGCTCTTCTACCGAAGGGTTTCGGAGGCAGTACATCTTTGCAGGGCTGGTCTGCCTCATCATCCTCCCGGAGGGACTGTTGGCTTCAAGCTTATGACCTTTCGGTTTTATGTGCCCTCAAGTAGGAACTGATTCATCCTCCACTGGGTTTTCAGAGTCTTTACCTTACACAGGAGGGAACCACCCAACTTTCTCCTGAGGAGCCCCTGATGTGCTCAAGCTGAGTGCCTTTGGCTGGCAGCACAACTCCTTACCCACAAGACCTCAAATCTTAACCCACTGTGTCAACAGGTTCCTTTCTTACACAAAAATCAGGCTAAGTAAGAACCACATACTCCTGCTCTGACTTACTACAAATTTGATTTACAGATAGACCAGAAGACATACTTATGATCAGATCTCATTCATACTCTGGGCACATATGTATAACTAAAATGAGCGTGCTAGTGGTAAGAAGCTGTGCTGCAATCCCAAAGGCACAAGGTTCAAATCAACTAACTGCTGCATGGGAGCCGGTTAGGCAATCTCCTCCCATGTCGTTTACAGCCTCTGAAAACCATTGGAGGGTCAACTATGAGTCAGTTCCAAATAGACAGCATATAACAACAACAACAACAACATAGTTACATCAATGTGGAAATGCCAAAAGTGAAATTAGAGTGGCGGGATTAAATATTCTGTTGGGTTTTGCATATTTTAGTGGAGCAAACAGGTTGAATCAGTTAAACTGTGATTTGTGAAAACAATTATTTTGGCGAGATTTTCATTTGAATGCCCAGCGATGGGCGGGGACTTCCTGATGGTCTGATAGCACTTGATTGACCTCCGCCAGCCCATGCCTTAGCTCTGGACTGTATTCTCCACACTCAGTGGTGTCTCCTGACCAAAACCTGTCCATTGGGATATCATTCACTACCATTTATTGATGGAGGAATAAACCCAAAACGTCCAGAGTGGCTCAATGGCAGCCTTATTTCTTAATCCCCAAAATAAAGCATCAGGGAGCTCTGGTGACTTAGTGGTAAGGGATTGCACTGCCAACCCAAAGGTATGAGGTTCAAATCTACTAGTTGTTCCACATGGTTGTCCTGTGGTATTTACAGCCTCTGAAAGCCTGCTGGAGGGTGAGACAGTTCTGACTCTACAACAACAGAAAGCATGGTGTGTGTGTGTGTGCGCGCGCGTGCGCGCCTGTGTGTGTAAATTCTTTATCGTGCATTTAGGCAATGCTTAACATGTCCTGATGTGGGTTGAAAGAGCACACTTTTTTTTTAAGTAAAATTATTAATTCCAAGCTTTCCTTGGATGTCCATGAATTTTGGGAAATGCCAAGCTGTGCTGTTTGTATCTTGTTAAGCCCCGTGGGATGTGATGTTATTTCTCCCTTGGTCGTTCGCACCCCTTTCTTGTCAAGCTGCTCAGTGTCCTCTTTGTGGCTTCTGCCATAAGCTTCAGGGACCGTGGGAAGACAGCAGGTGCTTCTGAAAAAGCCTGCTCTGTCCTGGGGCTGCCCTGCCATTTCTGTCCCCAAGGAAGAACACTTTGTAACTGAAAACCCTTCGCCATAGTTGTTGTGTGCCATTGGGTTGGAATCGTCTCCTAGCTGACTCTCCAGCAGGTTTTGTGTGGCTGTGAATCACACAGGAGGAGACGAACCATCTTTCTCTTGCAGAGCGGCTACTGGAATCGAACCACCTTTCTTCAAGCTGGCAGGGCGACTCATACTGCTAAGCCACCATAGCTCCCTGTTTGCTATGGAGTCAATCCTAACTCGGGGCATTGTATTACAGGGTAGAAGTGTTCCACTGGATTTTCTTGGCTGTAATTTTTACCAAAGAAGAGCCCTAGTTATGCTATGGTTATACAGCTCAGCTGCTAACTTGAAAGTGAGCAGTTCAAGCCCACCAACAACCCCTCAAAAGACTATAAGGCAATAACACCTCTCCAGCTGGATTCCTTGACTCTACCCCTGTTTCTTCCTGACAATGCCACCTTAACCCAACCATATTGTCCAGGGATCAGCAAGCCTTTTCTGTAAAAGGCCAGATGGTAAATATTTTTACTTTTGTAGGCCTCGTAGGCTTTGGAAGGGTGATAACCATTCCTGATTCCCGGGCTGGACAGACACAGGCTGTGGGCAGTGATTGCTGTAACCTGCGTCACTGTCCCAGCCTTGTGTATCAGAGTTTGGCTGAGGAAAAACCCCGGAATTGGAAAGACTCCTAGCATTTGTCCCCCTGCTCCACCACAGCACAGCACGGCTGAGTGGGTGATCACTGCAGTCAAGTCGCTTCCAACCCATGGTGACCCGCCACCAGCTTCTGAGACCCCACGGCTTTACGGGAGGAAACTGCCCTTTCTCATCAGGATCAGCAGGCAGATTCGAACTTCTAACTTTTCAGTTAGAAGCCTCACAAGTTTCACACTATGCTGTCATAATTGTTTTCTTATTCTTCTGTTTTTTTACTTCCACAGTTATAAAGAGGAAGCCGAACTAAGCCCATGACAATACAGTTGATTCATGGTACTTGCTGCTGTGCAAATCAGACCTGTCCCATAGGGTTTTCAAAGCTGTGACCTTTCAGAAGCAGATCACCAAGGCTGGCTTCCAAGACATCTTTGCGTGGATTCGAACCACAAACTTTTTGGCTAGTAGCTGAGTGCTTATTTTACCTTCTGTGCTCTCCTTGGACTCCAGTAACTGGCTTAGCTCCCAGAAGATAGAGCTCTCGCCTCTCATCAAAAGATCAAAGGATCTATGCAAAGCACAAGTCAAATCATTTCTCTTCCTCATCTAAGTTCAGCCAGTGACTGTTCATAACGTACAAGATAAACTCCAGGCTCCTTATTTGGTGTACACTGTCCTATACGATCGGGGCCTTGCCTCCATGCTATTGTTGTCCGATGCCACTGAGTCAGCTGTCACTCACAGCCACCCTGTGACACAGAACGTACCACTACCAACCTCTGCTGCGGTGGAACCCACTGGGGCACCCACTGTGTCACTGTATCTTGTGGAGGGCCACCTTTTTTTACTGGCCTTCTACTTTTCCAAACATCATATCTTTTTTCTCTAGAGTCTGGCTCCTTCTGGTGACATGCCTGAACTTTGGGAGATGAGGTTTAGCATCCTTCCTTCTAAACCACATTCCAGTTACACTTCTTCCAGGACAGGTCTGCCTGTTCCTTTGGTAACCCTTGATGCAGTCCACCTTGTTTGCCAACACTACAATTCAAAAGTGTGAATCATTCTTTGGTCCTCCTTCATTGGCCAACATTCACCTATTTATGAAGTGATGGAAAATGTCATGGCTTGGGTTAGGTACGCCTTAGTCCTCAATGTGACATCCATGCTCTTTAGAACTTTAAAGAGGTCTTGTGCAGCAGATCTGAACAATACAATAGGTTATTTGATTTCTATACAGTAGTCTGTATGTAATTGTAGAATCCAAATGCCGTTAGTCTGATTTCATATTTTCCAAGTAATTTTCTAGTAACGAATTCCATTTCCCAGGTTAATGCTGAGGGGAGGTGATGGGTGAAAGTATGTCTCATATATCAGACAGAAGTGTTACATCAATAAGATGTATGACCACTGTACATAATGAATCGGCCTTTTGCTCGACCAGACTCCTTTGAGTCAGGCTAGTATGACTCAGTCCCCTTGAGGTTAACCCACCCTGATTGTACTGACTAAGTGAACACGTGGATCCGCAAAATTGAGAACAGGATCTTCTGACAGACAGGATCTTCTGACAGAGAAGTACCTTTTATGAGAAACTTGGAGACCATCCCAGAGGACCTGTGCTAAGCAGTGGGTGCTGTCCAGGGCAGAAGCCTCGCCTGGTAGGTCAATGCCAGCCATTGTCAGTGGACACGAGATGTAGCTTATCATGTATATGCAGTGAGGGTTCAGTGATCAGTGATTGTGAAGAGCTGTGAAGCGGAGACTCGGAGCTTCCTGGTTTTGAAGGGAGGATGATTCACTCTCTCTGGGGCCCGGGAGCTCCCAGACCTCACACGTGCATCTCTTCTTTAGGATAATCTAGATTTGTATCCTTTTATTCTACTGTGTAATAAACAGCACAGCCAGAATGCTTCTTAAAAGGGAGGACTGGGAGACTTTGTCTTGCTTGGCTTAGACGTGCGATTAGAAGGGATGAGAGCCCACGGGAAGACATCACGCTTGGAAGAAGCAGAAGGTGAGCAGAAAGGGAGCCCCTAGATGAGACGGACAGACATGGTGCCTCACACAGAGCAGTGGTTGAGGATGGCTCAGAAAGGAGCCTTCTGTCACCACAGGGTCACAGAGAGTGGGAACGACAGACTAACAATAGCAACAACACTTTAATAATTCCCTAATCTTAAATTGAGTACATTCTGTAGTTTATTCCAACGAATTATCAAACCCAAAGGAGTGAGGAAGCCAGCGGGTGGACATGAGGAACCCAGGGGAGCTAGCCGTAGGCATCATGAAAGGGTGGTGAGAAAACCTTGACACCCTGACCTACACGTCAGGAGTTTGGGGTGTTGTGAGGCTCTCCAGCCTTGTGGCTGGCCCCTGCCGGTCAGACAGTCTAAACAATAGTGTCCTTTTAGAGTGCAAGATCGCTCAGAGCCCTGGGTGGTAGGTCAGCGAGAGAGTGTCACGTGGCCAGCGGGTGTCCCAGAGGAGGAAGTGGGACAGTGGTGATGTGATTTCTCCTCACCCCTGGGAGTTGGATTAATGCTGATTCTTCTTCATGATGGTGTCAATGAGGCAACGCCACCTGAAAGGCTGTCTACGCCCAGGAGTCTTGCTTTTCTCCCACCTTTCTCGTCACTTCCAGAGTTCCAGTGTCCATTGCTATAAAGGATACAACGTGTGGACTTCGTTAAAGTCAGGTCAAAGTCATTGCCATCTTATAGGACCAGCTCATAGCTGACCCTCCAGTGGGTTTTCAGAGGCTGTAAATCGTATAGGTGGAGACTGCTTATCTGTTTTTCTACAGAGTAGTAGGCGGATTTGAACTGCTAACCTTTGAGTTGGTGGCACAACTCCTTACCCACTAGGATTAAAAACCACCAAGAATAAAATCCAAAAACTTACTCCAACTGAGTTGATTCTGACTCACCAAGACCCTATTGTTGTTAGCGTAAAACTCCCCCAGAAGGTTTCCAAGGCTCCAAATCCTTACAGATGCAGCCGCCTCCTCTTTCTCCCATGGAGGAGCTGGTGGGTTAGAACTAGGTATCTTTGGATTAGCAGTCAAGCCCTCTAACCACTTCACCACCACGTCTCAGTTGTTAGGAATAAAACCAGCCCAGCCCACTGTGGTCAAGTTGGTTCTGATTCATGTGAATCTCTATTGGGTTTCTCAGGCTGTAAATTTTTACAGGAAACTGGCTGTCCTTCTCACAAGGAGTGGTTGGTGGATTTGAACCATCAGCCATTCGGTTAGCAGCCCTATGGTTAGCAGCAGCAAGGCACCTGTCTCGCCAATTATAAGTCATGTTTCCCTATCCAGTCCGCTTGCACAACTTCCTGTTTGTGAAACTTTGGGAAAGTGACATCAGGTCTCTGAATTCACTTCAAACATAGGAATGATAATACTTCCCATAGAGCAAGAAACTTCTGAGTCCCTGTAAAGCTGAAAGAGCTTCCCCAGAAAGTCTTTGAGGTCTTGTGTAAAAAGGAAGGAGGATTCCCAAATCAGGGAGCTCTGACGGCCTAGTGGTAAGGAGTTGTGCTGGCAACTCAAAGGTATGTGGTTTGAATCCACCAGCTGCTCCCTAGGATGAAGATGGGCAATCTCCTCTCATGCAATTAACAGCTTCTGAAAACCTGCTGGAGGGTCAGTAAGGGGTCTGTTCCAACTCGATGCCACACAACATTATTCTCAAATCAGGGAGCTTTGGTGGCCTAGTGGTAAGAAGCTGTGCTGCAATCCCAAAGGCACACAGTTTGAATTCAGCTATTCCACAGGAGGAGGGGTAATATCCTTCTGTATGATTAGCTGCCTTTGAAACCCCATTGGAGGGTCAGCTATGGGTCAGTTCTGACTAGATGGCACACAGCAACATTCCCACATGAGCACAATGCCAAGGGTTCGTCTGTAGGTCTGATGGACTGAAGGAGAGGCACAGCTTTCAAAATATACTTTCTTTTGAAACAGATGAGGACGAGAACTGTTTAAAGGGGATATTTGATTAAGTACTATTGGCATGAAAGGAGTCCAGAATGAAGCCAGCATAGTGGAGTGGACTTGGGGGGAGGGATTGCATAACAATGAAAGGATTTTTCCTTTACTTTTCAAAGAGAAGAGTGAACTGGAGGGGAGGGGTGGGCAGGGAGAAAAGTACAACAATGAATGAATGGAAATC
>NW_006399837.1:13494242-13518542 GCF_000299155.1 Elephantulus edwardii | reverse complement strand
CTTGAAGATGTATCATGGGGGTGTTGCAACCTAGAAGACACAAATTTGACTAACAAGTTATAAGTACATGAGTCCAAAATTATGGAAAAGTAAAATAGATATATAAAATATGGAAAAATTAATATATTTTTTTAAAGATACTTTCTGCTTTGTTTTTCATGACCTTTGTCAATGACCTTGTTTGCTAATTGCCTTTCGGAAGAGCTCAGAAGATGTATACGAGTCATGAAGACATCGGGTTTGACTTTGAAGATGACCCCAAAGAGAAGAAGACACTCAAGCCGCATCCGGACATTGACGGCGGCTGGGCCTGGATGATCGTCCTCTCCTCGTTCTTCGTACACATCCTCATCATGGGCTCCCAGATGGCCCTGGGCGTCCTCAACGTGGAGTGGCTGGAGGAATTCCACCAGAGCCGCGGCCTCACCGCCTGGGTCAGCTCCCTGAGCATGGGCGTCACGCTGATTGTGGGTATGTCCGCACGCGGCCCCTTGGGACAGGGACCATGTAAGGTCCCTTGCTGTGTTTTTGCTGTTTGTTGCCGTCATGTTGATCCTGACACCTGGTGACCCCGTGTCCACTCATGTTTTATACCGTTGAGTCTTTAGACATTTAGATGTGGAAATTTCCAATTGGATTTTGAAATAAAAGTATTTTTTTAAAAAGGTCATGCTCACAAGAGATTTGAGCAACAAAGGTAACAAGTATTACATACGCAAATGGATTATGGTTAAAAATCTTCTTTGTCCAAAATTCTGTTTTGTATACGGTTATAATTCACTATGTACCGCAGTGCTCGTGCGTCAGTGAGACAGACCCTCCGTGAGATGGACTGACACTGGGGCGCTGCAGCGGGGCCAAGCAGAGCAGTGATGGCGAGACTGGGGCGGTGTCCAGCCTGTCATCCGTAGGGCCACTGTGAGTCAGAATCAACACGATGGCACCTAACCACAACAATAATCATTATTAGAAAGGTCTGTTTAACATTTTTTAATACCTTAAACAGAAACTTCAGCATAAACACTATACCAAGCCAAACAAACCTGTTACGGCTGAGTGGCTCCCCACATACGATGACATATGTCATATATTCCCACATATGTGTTTGAACTTGGTAGCAAGAGTGGCATCCACTTCCGTAAATAGCTTGCTTTCAGAAAGCCTATGAACCTGGAGAAAGAATGAAAGTCACACTCGCAAGTGTCGAGGACTTTCGTTCATTGGGTCGCTATGAGTCGCCTACGACTCGACGGCACTTAACAACAACATGTGTTTGAACTTTGATAAATGTCGATAGTTGTAGAGGGGCTTCAGGCCTTTTGTTCATAGGGTCGCTATGAGCGTGCTCGACTTGAAGGCGATCGACGACAAAAATAACGTATATTTTACAGAACAGAACTGCTCCCTGGACACGTCTTGACTGGAATCTCTGTAGAAGAGACCACCAGCTCTTTCTTCTATGGCACTGCTGGTGGGGTTTGATCTGCCAACCTTTAGGTTAGCAGCTGAGCATAAGCCCAAACTTGTATTTGTGGCCTTATCCAGGGGCCTAGCATCCAATTACAAAAGCCAGGTAATGATTTTATTTCAGAGTTCTAGTGTTTCTGATTTAAAGACTAGATCATATGTTATAAAATGTGTGCCTTTCAAAATAGATATGAAAGGCTTTTGATATGTTAGCACTCGGAGCTATTAGAGTAGAAGATCCATAAAGATTACAGCCTTCAAAGCCCAATGGGGGCAGTTCTACACCCTCCTACAGGACCATTTAGATGCTAATCAACTTGATAGCAATGAGTTTGAGAAGATTTTTTTCCTTTTAGTGAGGGAAATATTTTTCTTAATCCTTTTGGGTAATTACTACTATGCCTTAGTGTCTTTAATGTCTAATTTTATTATTTTTTTTTTAATGTAAGAAACTCATGCTACATTTTATCCTGGCTCTTTTTTCTGGGTTGGTGGGTCTGCGTGGATGAAGGCATGCATGTGTCTGATGGAGTAGGTACTCTTCATTAATTTACACATTAATGATTAACTGCATGAGTCTAATGAAGAGGTTCATTAACCTTGAGCGGCAAGTAATCAATGTCCTTCTTGATAATGTAGTGGTGGTTGGTGCCAAGGAGTTCCTTCTCAAGATAATGTGGTGTGGTGTGCGTGCGTGTGTATTTCTTTACCTAAGGAGACCAATGCTGGTCTAGTTTTAAAATTAAATAAGGGTACCATTACGTGGGTGAAGAGAATCAGTGACGGAAATTTGACATCTCTGTCTGCAGAATTATTTAACCGACTCTTCAAACCCTGCCTTGGCCTTGTTCAAACAAGGACTGGGGAAAATGCATTAAGGATGGACTTTGGTGGGGGGGACATTCCAGTTTTACGTGGGATTGGAGTTTAACTTCTCAATTAAGTTCACAAAGGAAAACTTTGCTTTCGTCACACTTAAAACTCTACTTCCACATAAATATTGAGTTTAGGATGAGGAAGAACTTTTCTAGACTTCATCTAAGAAGGGTGGACATGCCTGGATGGGAGGTGGGGGAGAGAGGGGAATTAAAACACAATTAAGGAAAAGAACTATGCTGGTATCTACCAGCTGCTCTGTGGGAGAAGATGGACAGTGTCTTCCAGTGCCATTAACTGCCTTTGAAAACCTGCTGAAGGGTCAGCTATGGGTCGGTTCCGACTCAATGTACACAACGACAAAATTCTCCAAGCAACCTAATAAGATTGTCTTAGATATTATCTTTTACTTTATGCGTTCCACAGAAACAAGGAGTGAAAACCAAGCAGGAAATTATTGGCTGCGATTTTGAACGTAACCTCAAAACATGAACATCTAGAGTGAAACCAAGTTTCTTCTTGGAGGATTTTGTAACTCCGTCTCACATACTTTGGGCACGTGGCCAGGAGGGACTGGTCCTTGAAGAAGGACATCATGCTCAGAAGGGTGGAGGGACAGCACAAGAGTGGAAGACCCTGGATGAGATAGATTGATACAGTAACTAGGGCAATGGGGGTAGGTGTGTCTGAGTCAGCGAGACAGCTTCAGAGCTGTTGTACACAAGGTTGCTATGAATCACTGTTGACTTGATGGCACATAACAGCAACAACACCTTCTACTGCAAGAGACCTGAAGGCGTAGAGCCTTACATGTTGAACTGCTGACTAGACGGTCAGCGGGTTGAATCTACCAGTCACTTCGATGGAGATGCATGAGCAGTCTGGTCCCGTTAAGATTTACAAACTCTGAATCCCAGTGGAGGGTCACCCTACGTTGGAATCAACTAACAACAGTGACTTTTTAACTCCTATCGATAGCGTCCTATGACTGTAACTCTGCATTCAGAATCCAGTTTGAGAGTCCCCGAATTCTGGGCAGTAGAATTTCAGATTGTAAACTAACATTCGTGAAGCGTTCCATATTTTTAGAGGATTAAACCAAGCTGCTCCTTGGAGGCAAGGATTGGGGCTTTGTCTGACATACTTTGGACATGTTGCCAGGAGGGACGGGTCCTTGGAGAGGGACATCATGCTTGGGAGGGTGGAGGGACAGCGCAGGAGGGGAAGACCCTCTATGAGATGGATTGATTCGGTGACTGGGGTAATCAGGATGGGTGTGTCAGAGGCGGTGCGGTTGGCGCAGGATAGAGCAGGGTTTAGGGCTGTTGTGCATAGGGTCGCTATGAGTCGGAAATGACTCAATGGCACATAACAACAACAAACTAACATTCTATAGGGACTCCTCGGTGACTCTCGGCCTGCTGCTGCTACGTCAGGTGAAGCTGGAGGAGGAGTTTACAGATAGATGGCTTCCACCCTCTAGGAGTTTTAAGCATAACCAATATTTTCAGGAAGTACCAGCCATCATGCTGGGGAAGGTCAGCTAAATAGAGGATGACCCTCGATGAGAGGGACTGACGTGGTGCCTACAGCAACGGGCTTGAACATGACAGGGAAACAGGAGAATTGTGCAGGATAGGGAAGGGCTCAGATGGGTTCTCCAGAGAGTGGCCATGAGTCATAGTCAACTCAATGACACCAGCAAGTTTTATGCACATAGAGTAGTTGTTGTTGGTGTTATGTGCCATTGAGTCATTTGCGACTCATAGCGACCCTATGTACAACAGACCTAAACGCCGTTCTATCCTGTGCCAACCTCGCTGTCTCAAACACATTCGTTCCCACAACTCCACTCACAGAATCGATCCATCTCATCGAGGGTCTTCCTCTCCTGCGCTGTCCCTCCACTCTCCCAAACATGATATCCCTTTCCAAGGACCAGTCCCTCCTTGCAACATGCCCAGAGTATGTAAGACGAAGCTTCAGAATCCGTGACTCCAGGGAACATTCTGGCTTCACCTTCTCCAGGACAAACCCGTTTGTTCTCCTAGCAGTCCATGGTATAGTCAACACTTTTGTCCAGCACCACAGCTCAAAGGCATCAATTCTCTTTCTATCATCCCTATTCACTGTCCAACTCTCCTATGCATAGCACATATTTGCAAAGACTATAGCCTGGATCAGGTGCACCTTAGTCTCCAGCCTGACATCGATATACCTTGTAAAAATAATCACAAATTATGTCACAGGGGCTGAAAAGAATTTCTTTCCTGTTGTTGTTGTTGTTAATTGCCTTCAAGTCGAGCACAACTCATAGTGACCTTCTGAACAAAAGGCCTGAAGCCTTTCTCTAACTATCAACATTTATCAGAGTTCTTAGAGTTTCCAGAGGCAACATGACAAAATCAGTAGATGTGAGTTGATTGATTCTCAGTTGTTGATTGGCAGGGTCCAGGTAATTCCAGCACTTCCGGAAGCCCAGCACTTCCCACGCACAGCAGAAGAAACGCTCCTTGGTCCTGCGTCGTGCTCACACTTACTGTTACCTTTGAGTCCATGTTGCAGCTCCCATGCCAGTCTATCTCAGTGAGAAGCCTCCTCTTCCTCACTGACTATATCCTAGCAAGCATGGCGTCCTTCTCCAGGGACTTGGTCTTCCCAATGACACACCCAAAGGACTTGACACGAAGTCTCACTTCACTCCCAACGGGCATTCCGGCTGTACCTTTTCCCCCAGTCAGACTGTTTGCTCTTGTGCCAGCCTGTGGTAGATGCAGTAGTTCTATCATGGATTTGCTAGATTCCTTCAGAAGATCCCAACTTATAACAAAATGCAATCACCTCCTCCGTGTCTACAGCGTCCCATGTGCTACCTCGGAAACCTTGGCCGTGGAGTTAGGGGAGCCGAAGGACTCAGCAAAGGAAAACTTGCTATTAATAGGTTTAGAGAAGTGGTTCTCCACCTAAGGAGCTTTCAGAAGTCCTGAGGTCAGGTGGCACCCAGCCCTTCAAATCGGAATCTCTTGCAATGGGATCCAGGTATTGGAATTGTCTTCCTTTTTTATGGACCTCCAAACTGACTCCAGTGTTCACCCAGGGCAGAGAGGCATTGATTTGAGGACTCCCCTTCACTGTTCAGGGACACTGGCGGTGCAGTGGTTAAGCCTTTAGCTGCTTATCAAAAAGATCGGTTCCAATTGCTCCGTGCGAAAGAGAAGAGGCAGCAAAAGGCTTACAGTCGTGGATACCGTATGAGGCAGATCTCCTCCATCCTGCAGGGTCACTATGAACTGGAATTGAATTGGGTTTGGTTTGGAGGTGGGGAGTGTTCTTGTACAAATTGTTAACACAGCTGCTAATGGGAAGGTTTGAGGTTCAAGGCCAGCCAGAAGCACCTTGGAAGAAAGCCCTGGGATGTACTTCTGAAAAAGCTGCCATCAGAAACACTCCCAAGTATGCTTCTCCCCTAACACACCTGGAGGGGTCCAGGCAGAGTGGGCATCATGGCAGTGGTGACGTTAGCACAGCGAGAGTTATTCCAGGAGATCTGGAGTTCAAAGCCTTCACCTACCAAGGTTCACCCACAAGATTACTCCTCTCCTCACCTGAGCTTTTTCCAGCCTATCAGAAAACAGACAGCATCCTGAGGGTGTTTCTTGGCAATGTGATACTTTATTACTGGGAAAGGGGCCAAGATTCAGATTTCTTCTGGAGAGAAAAAAGCCTGATAATGTGTCCCGTCTCCTCACTAAGCACAGAGAAGCGAGAGTCGTGGTGAGAGGGTGGCTGGGAAATTCAGATCCAGCTTTATTATCTCAGCTTCCTCATCTCTGCTCTGCAGACACTGGGAAGGGAGTTCTCTCCATCTGTTGGAATGGCTCTTGGATCCTGATCGTCGGTAAACAGTGGTTAAAAAGGAAACGGTTAGAAACCTTGGACTTGACTTACTGTATTGTGCAATGATGGTCTCAGCATGTCTGGGTCTGACTTTGTCCATCTGCAAATCGCAAACGTCCAAAGCCCCAGCATACACCGGCAAGCATTTCATCAACTGAGAACCAGACCCTGCTTCAATGTACCGTTCTCCTCAGGAAAGCAATGACAGGCAGACCAAGGAGCTGCTGTGGGATCTGCTCCAGACCACCACATGAAAGCCTCAATGGAGGAAACTGTGACAAGGTCAGTCACAAGGGTATTTCAGGTTCTCAGTGCTTCTATAAGCTGCAATTACGGCACGTTATAGTCTAGTAAGGGGGCTGTGGGGGTGCAGTCCTTACAGAGGGGCACTTCTAATCCAAAGGTGGTGTTCCTCGGGTGGTTCAAATCCACCAGCTTCTCCAAGGGAGAGAGATGGGTAATCTCTTTATAGCCTCAGAATTCCAGTGGGGTGTCAGCTGGGAATCAGAATCAACTCAACACCAGTGAGAGAGAGAGCAGTCTATGAGCGTACACGGCATGGTGGAAAAGGCTGAAGAATTGAGAAGACCCAAAATGTGACAGAGACACAAAGTGAGCACGGGGGGAAATGGTGCAGGTACACTTGTTTTACAGCAGCGTTGCTACCAGCCTTGTTTGTAAAACATACAATACCTGAGAAGTGCAGTAAAGTTAGGTGTGCCCATAGTGTACGTTTTAGTTATAGACTGATTCCAACAGACTGGAACAATTGCACCAACTAAGGAATTCCACACTCCTCCCTATTCCTCAAGTGCCTTTCAATGTCAAGTTATATAAACATTCAGTGTTTCAATCTCTGTTGCTTCTGAACTTTCTGTTACAATGGTAAATATGACCATGCTGTCAAGTTGTGATCCGTTGAACTTTTGTGTCATAAAAGGGCCCTTAACAGCAGAAGGACAATCCGTGCATTTTTCTCCTTTGTTCCCACCCACCAGAGTCATGCGGTCAATGGGCCATTGGTTTAGAAAAAGAAAAGTCATTGCACAGTCATCAAAGAAACATCTTCAATTTGTTGGTCCTGAACTTCAGTTGCCCCTGGTAATTCCATTAGAGGTTTACACTAATGTGCTTGTTTTATGTATTGGTTTTATGCTTATTTTTAAATACACATTTACATCACACCAATAAGGCCTGTATTTATGTATTGCAAATGGGAGCTCTGGTGACCTAGTGGGTAGAGTTGCACTGCTAACCCCCTAATGGCTTGATTGCACCAGCTGCAACTCTGAAGAATAACAGTTTTACACCCTCTGAAAAATCCACTGCAGTATCAGGTCAGTTCTGACTCCATGCACAAAACAACACTATTTAACTAATGTAAATGTTATGCATTTATAGCTTATAAATATGTAAGACATGCTATACATCATACAAATTTAAGCCTCAAGCTGCAATACTGAGAGATGTTATGTGAATAATCTTGAATGATTCAAGAAGTATCAAAAGAAGATGGAAGGAAAACCAGAGTCACTGTACCAAAAAGAATTGGCTGATATTGAAAAAATTTTGGAAGTATTACCATGAACGAGAACTAATGGTACTGAAGGAAGCAGGTCAAGCTGCACTGAAGGCATTGGCAAAAAATAAGGTCTCAGGAATTGCTGGAGTACCAAGTGACAAGTTTCAACTAGCAGATGCAGCCCCGGATGTGGTCACCTGTCTCTGGCGGGATATCTGGAAGACAACTACTTGACCAAATGACTGGAAGAGATCTATATTTGTTCTCATTCCCAAGAAAGGTGACCCAAAGGAATGTAGAAATTTATTGAACAATATAATTAATATCTCATGCTAGAAAAATAGTGCTGAAGACATTTAAAAATTACTGGAGCTGTACCTTGACAGAATTTCCAGAAGGTCAGGCTGGATTTAGAAGAGGTGGTGGCCCAATGAATTTTATTGCTGATGTCAGATGGATCCTAGTTGAAAGCAGAGAATACCTGAAGAATGTCTATTTGTGTTTTGACAACGCAAAGGCATTTGTGTGGATCATAACAAAGTATGGCTAACATTGAGAAAAATGGAAATCCCAGAACATCTAAATTATGCTCATATGAAACCTAGACCTAGACCAAGAAGATGTTGTGTGAACAAAGTAAGGGAGCACTGCATGGTTTAAAATCTAGACAGGTATGCGTTAAGGTTGTATCCTTTCTCCATACCTGTTCAGTCTATACATGGAGCAAATCATTGGAGAAAGTGGACTTTATGAAGAAGAATACGGCATCAAGACTGGAGGAAGACTCATCAACAACCTACATTATAGTGATGGCACAACTTTGCTTGCTGAAAAAATGAGGAGGACTTGAAACACTTGCTGTAGAAGATCAAAGACTACAGCTTTAAATATGTATTGCGTCTCAACATCAAAAAGACAAAAATCCTCACGTCTGGACCAATAGCAGCATCGTAATTGATGGAGAAAAGACTTCAACAGTTTCATCTTACTTAGATTCCCAGTCAACACCCTTGGTACTAGCAGTCAGGCGATCAGGAGATGTTTTGCACTGGGAAAATCCACAGTCAGTGACCTCTTCAAATGATGTCAATTTGAAGCAGTGGTGTCAGTTTAAGAGTGAGATGCACCTGATTTGGGCCACTGTCCTTTCAGTCACTTGCTTTGGGTCTGAGAGCTGGATAATGGATAAAAATGACAGAAGAAGAATTGATGCCTTTAAGTGGCGGTGTTGGAGAAGAGTCCTGAAAATCCCATGGACTGCCAAAAGAACAGACATGCCTTGGAAAAGGTGCTCCCAGACTGCTCCTTGGAGGCAAGGATGACAAAGCTTCATCTCACACAGGTTGGGCATGTTGCTAGGAGAAGACTAATCCTTGGAAAGGGACATTATGCTTGGAAAAGTGAAGGGTCAGCACAAGAGAGGAAAACCCTCAACCAGATAGACAGACACAGTGACTGTAGCCATGCGCTCAAGGGTGTCAGAGATGATGAAGATGACACAGGACAGGACAGGGTTCAGACCGATTGTTCATAGGTTTGCTAGGAGTCATACTTGATTCAATGACCCCTAACAACACCACATCTGATACGTGTAACATATTTATAGTGTCTCTGTGAGTTGGAATTGGCTTCCTGTAGGTTTTGAGGGTTTTGTTGTTTATAACATATTTACTATATTAAACCTATTTTAAAAGATTTATTTTTCTTTTCTGTAATGCAGCAGGTTAATCAAATTAATATCTTTCATCACTTTTAGGATCAGGGCTCTCAAAATCACCAGGCCAAAGAAACTCACTAGTAGACTGTGTATTCAAATGAATGTAAAAAGAGCTTGAACTTAGAAATAAAGTTTCATTTTAGTTTGGGCTAAAAAGAGGGCACTCCTTAGGGTTCATTAAGTTTTTAACCTGAAGTTGTCCTACTGAAAAGTAGGATTTCATAACTATACAAAGCGATAATGATCAATATAAGATGATGTTTAAAATGTGTCTTCTTACTGAAGATGAAGATAGTCTCTTTTTTTTTTTAATTTTTAAACATCAGAATGTCTATTTCAGTCTGAGTAAGGAGTCATTCATCACAAGGCTATCATTGGATATGTGACACTGGAAATGACCTCAAAACTAGCAAGAAAACATAGACTTGGAAATGAAAAGCACAGTGTCACTGTAAACAACTAATGTGTCTATAACATGGTACTTCAATATTAAAATTATCACATCTATTAAAAATGTGAATCTGTATATTTGTGAATTCTCACATTGTATCATAAATTCTTAACTTGATGGTCCAGTCAGGGACTAGGAAAGTCAAACAGTGGTCATGAGTCCTTTTCAGTGTGATTTTAAAGTTTAAAGACACTTTGATCCCTGAAAACTGCTTAAAAGATTCCTGGAAACAATTGCAGGAATGCCTACCCACAAAGAGCAGTACCGAGAAGCCCCTTCCTCGGCTCCCTTCAGGAGAAAACCTCCAGTGTCTAAGAGGACCACCCAGTAAGGAAAATGAGGGCAGGAGGCTGGGGGTTAGGCAAAAGGGAAGGGTGGAGACTGGCAAACCAAAGATTATTGCTCAACCAGCTGGGGTCAGCTACAACCTGGTTCAGCTACTGGGCAAAGTGAGTCCAGGTTGACACTGGACCTTCTGGGGATGTGCTTACATTTCTAGTGTTGATACTTATTTTTAAAAAAAAAAACAAACACTTTTTAAAGTTTTTCTCAGGTAAACAAATATACCCAGAGGTTGGAGGTCGACTCTGGACCTCTGGCTGGCCAGTGGGCAGTGATTCATGGTAATCTTAACACACAAGGCATTGTCTGGCCCTGAGCCATCGCCACAACCCTGGGTGCTTGAGTCCAGTGCTGTGTTTGCTGTGTGTCTGGGGCACCACCCGGCCAGGGCCTCCCCTTCCAGCATGATCACAGGGGGTCTTCTGCTGTGTCCTACGAGGTTCACATTGATGCCAGGCCATTCCTTGTAGTATACTTGTACCCCTAGCCTAGGACTTCTGTTCTGGGCAGGGCTGAAGCAGTGTGTGTACCTCTTTCAGGACCGCCTTCCTTGACGACTCACAACATTATGCTATCCCATGACCCTGTTTATGTCCATCTTTGCAGACTGGATGTTTCTGTATGTAAAGTGACAGCCTTCTGGTTTACGTAACAACTCTAAAACCCGACAGTCATAGAGTTGGTTCCAACACACAGTATCCCTTCGTTGGGTTGTTGGGATTGTAAACCTTCCTGGGGGGAACACTGCCCCTCTTTTTCCCCCCATGGGAAGTGGCAGATTCAACCTGTGGGCTCTTGATTAACAGCTTGACACACCACCCTGACTCCTTGTAATGTTTTTCTAATCCTTCGCCTTCGTATATGAGAAAGCGTGAAAATGCGATGCATTGGTTCCTCTCTTGCTGTTCTGTGACAGGGCCTTTCATCGGCTTGTTCATCAACACGTGCGGCTGCCGCTGGACAGCGATCGTGGGCGGCGTGGTGAACGCGCTGGGCTGGGTGCTGAGCGCCTACGCGGCCAGCGTGTCCTATCTCTTCGTTACCTTCGGCGTGGCGGCTGGTGAGTGAGCTGGTTGATGAAAATTTGGTTTTAAATGTTTCTAGGGCATTTTGAAAATGAATTTACAAACCATAAGATGATGTCTGGCCTGATTGTTCTGAACAGGATCTCAATACAAGGTCCTGGATAGAAACTCAAATTCATAATAAAGGCCAGGGTCACTGGTCTGACAGAGAGACTGGTAGACTCCTGAGATCAGGGCCTGTTCACCCTTCAATCCTGTAACAGCCGAAGGAGGGAGAGACATGGAAGGTGAACAAGAACTTAGAACATTCAGCCAGGAGGTACAAGGCAGTGGTGGCCCAGGGACAAAGCTCACCCAGCCGGAAGGGACAGGAAAGAAGGTGAATGGACACAGTCAATACACAAAGAGGAAGAAGAATGTTGCTTTATTGTGAGGACTGCAACCAATCGCACAAAACAAAACATGCATGAATTGTTGAATGGAAAACGAACCTGCTCTGTAATCTTCCACTCAAATCAAACAAAAAGCTAAAAAGGAAAAACATTTAACTTGGGAGCAAAGAAACCCATTGAAACGCTCTATCCATCAGTTTTCTCCACCTTCCTCTTTGCTTGTTGTTGTACCGTCCAGTCAGAACTGACTCGCAGCTAACACCAGTGAGTTTTCAGAGGCAGTAAATCACACAGGAGACTAGACAGTCTCCTTTCTCCCACGGAGCAACTGGTGGATTCGAACTGTGTACCCTTGGGTTGACAGTGCAATTCCTTACCACTAAGCCACCAGAGCTCCTTGCTAGACCAACAAAAAGCCAAACTCAGTGCCATGTCGTTGCTTCCAAGGCAGGGTGACCTTCCACCGGGCAGCTGAGGCTGTGAGTCATGGAGAGAGGAGACTGCCTAAGGTCATGCAACTGAGTGGTTAGAAAAAGGCTCTGGGGAGGGGGTGGAGGGGTGGGCAGGGAGGAAAGTGTGCAACAATGAATGAATGGAAATAAAAAAATAAAAAATATATTGTGATCTAAATAAGAATTTAGCCAGATTTCCTCGTGACAGAAGCTAATTTAGATTATGAAGGTATTTTAAGAAGACTCTTTAATTATTGGAATACATAAAAATTAAAAAAATTCTGAATGGTAACTCTGAACTATTTGAACATTACTTTAAATGGGGTTCATGCAGGGTCCAAAGTTCTAATAGGTGGATTTAAACCATCTACCTTTCTGTTAACAGCCCAACAAATAATACAAAACACCACTAGGATTCCTTCTTCTCCTCACTGCATTACAGCAAACATGTACTTTTGAATACAGGATACTGAATATGTCTTACGTATGGAAACCAGTGTCCCCATTATACCAGGCTTTCCTGAAGAAGTGAAGTTGAATTTCCGATGCCTGGTCCTAAGTACCAGCCCTTTCTCTCTCAAACACAGGAGAGGAGGGTAACATGCAGACCTCAGTGAAGAGAGTAAATGCTAACAAGTGAAGAACATTCTCCCGTTTAAAAGCTGCAGACTGGCTGTGAGTCACAGAATAAAGATCTTCTCCTTCAATCGTGTTCAAATTAATGAAACGGCAACAAAATCCACAAAAGCGTGGGGGCTTGTTATGAAACAAAGCCAGGGCAATTCAAACGTCCTTCCTGGTGAAGGAGGTTGGAATTGGCTGCCAGACAGCCCAGGTTTCCATATCCGTTCTGCAAAATGTGTTCTCGCCTGTAATTTCCTTTGTCAACAGGTAGCGGTCACACAGATAAACAGCACTTACTGTACAGCTGTGTTTCAGGGAGCCTGACCTCGCTTGATTGTTTTCTGATTAAGTGCAGAGCAGTAATCGTCCTAATAAATGCCCAGCTGGAACTCTGACCCTGTTGGAGCGAGGTTTACAGCTGTGTTTTAATAAGGTGCAAACTTGCAGTTGGGAATTATGATGTCATCTTAGGAAAAAAACCTAAAACAACCAAACAAAACCCAAAACCCATCACTCAGTTATATAACTTTAGGTAAGTTACTTCACCTACTAGGCCTCTGTTCCTTAGCCGCACGAGTTGACTAGAACTTAGTGACACTATGAACAGATGTGATCCTGCTCCATTCTGTCTGCAGCAGCTCAAGTCCATTGTCACAGTCCTTGCCTCAGTCCATCTTGTTCAGTATCTTCCCTTTTTCTGACTCTCCACCTTTCCCAAATTGATGCCTGTTTTTTTTACGTACTGGCCCTTCCAGATAACACAGCCAAAGTATGTGAGATGAACCTTCTTTGCCTCTAAGCAGCACCCTGGTTGCACTTCCCCTAACATAACATTATCAGCTCTTTTGACAATTCGTGGAATATTCAATACTCTTTGCTAGGACCATAGTTTAAAGGCATGGATTCCTCGTCTGTCATCCTTATTCATTGTCCAACTTTCAGGTGCATAGAAAGCCATTAAAAATACCATGGCTCCGGTCAGGTGCATCTCAGTTTTTAAACTGATATCCTTGCTCTTCAGCACTTTGAAGAGGTCCTTGACAGCAGATTTCTCCAGTGCAACATGTCTTTTGATTTGACTGCTGCTGCCGTGGGTGCCGAAGAGAAAATGGATCAAGTGAAATTAGATCATTGACAACTTGAATCTTTTTTCCTTTTGTCATGATGTTGCCTACTGGTCCAGTGGGGAGGATTTTTGTTTGTTTGATGTTGATATGTAACCCCTACTGAAGGCTTCAGTCTTGAATCTTCTGTGATAAATGCTTGAAGTCCTCTTCACTTTCTACAAGCAAGGTTGTCTTATCTGTACAGAGCAGGAAAAAAGAAAGCATTTAACCCTGACACACATTTCCCCCCACCCCCCACCCCAGGTTTCTTTTCTTTTTTTAAATTGATATTTTAGGCGAGCTCTGGTGGCCTAGTGGCAAGAAGTTGCACTGCAATCCCAGAGGTGTGTGGTTCAAATCCACTAGATGCTTTGCTGGAGAAGGAGGAACAATTTCCTCCTGTACCAGTCAGATCTGATTTGACGGTACACACACACACAAATAATAAAATTTTAAAAAATAAATAAATTGATATTTTAACTAATGTTTACAGAAAACTTGGATTTCTATTCATTCATTGCACATTTTCCTCCCTATGCCTCACCCAGGTCACTTTTCTCTTTAAAAAGATTCTTTCATTGTTGCACAGTTTCTTCCCTCCCCCCGCCCCCCAGTCCACTTTGCTATGCACCTCTTATTCTTGACCATTATCATGCAAATAATATCTAATTATATATTTCTTCTATATAGTTCTTTCCTTCATCTGTTTCAATGAAGTGTTCATTATTTATCCCAATTATTTATTCCATTAGTTTCCCCCCAAACCTCATGTCAGTCTTGTTTTGTAACAATGGCATTATTCAATATTTGTTCTTTTATGTCTGAGATATTTAATTCAGTATAATGTCCTCCAGAGTCACCCATTTTGAATAATATTTTATGAGTTCCTTGTTTTTCAGTGCTGCGTAGTATTCCATGGACACACACCTTTCTTGATTTTTTAAACCATGCGGTGTTTCCTTGTTCTATTCCAACAACTTGCTTCTTTGTCTAGGTGTGGGTTTTGCCTGAGTGTTCAGGGATTCCCATTCTTCTCAATGTTATCCATAATTTGTTATCATCTCTGAAAAAGGACATCATAACTCATAAAGTGGAGTCAGTAAAAAAGGAGGAAGACCCTTAAGGAACCACATATCTGTGCGGACTCTACCTTCCTCCAAATTACTGCTGTGTCCAGTCTTGTAGCCCCTGGTCAATTCATCTGGTTGAGGGTTGTCTTCTTCACGGACCCTCTGCTCTATCAGTACCTCTGTGATATCCTCCTACAGGGACTGGTGCCTTCTGATAACATGTCCAGAGACGTGAGGAGAAGTCTCGCCATCCTTGCTTCTTTTTTTTTTTCTATAATTATATTTTATTAATTTTCATAAACATTTACAGAGATTATGGGCTTCCATTCATTCATTGTTGCACTATTCTCTCTACCCTCCTCCCAGTTTGTTCTTGTCCAAATGCCACAGTGCTTGTCAAAGCCAGTTCTGATTAATCTTCTTTGTCAGTGTGTCCTTTGCCATTCCCTATCACTCCTCCCTGAGAGAGACTTCACCCTGAGTCATAAGGAAAAGGGGATGGCGTATTCTCTTAGCTACTTCCTGCTGAAAAGGGACGCTGTGGGTTTCAGGGTGAAGATCTTCTCTCACTACTCTAAAGGGCCCCTTTGGCAGTAGGAAACACATAGACTATATGGAGATTGATTTTGGAATTTAGATGCACTCTTGTTGATTGTGCTTGGCTGTACATGTTCATATCCTTCAAGATGTATCATGGGGGTGTTGCAACCTAGAAGACACAAATTTGACTAACAAGTTATAAGTACATGAGTCCAAAAATTATGGAAAAGTAAAAGAAAAGATTCTTTCATTGTTTTACAAACCCTCCCCCAGGTCCCCTCCACCATGTAGCCCTCGCTCTAGTCTCCTGTGATGACAGAGATACCCAGTTATATCTCTCTTTTAAACGGTTCTCTCCCTCCTCTGCTTCAGTGCAGTATACATTATTGAACCCATCTTACTCAGTCTCTCCCCAACCCCAAGGACAGTCCCATTCTACAACAGTGGCATCATGTAATATTTGTCCTTTTGTGACTGGGATATTTCACTCAGCATAATGTTCTCCAGAGTCAACCATTTTGAATAATATTGCATGAGTTCCTTGTTTTTTAATGCAGCATAGTATTCCATTGTGCGAATATACCACAGCTTCTCTAGCCATTCATTTGTTGATGGGCACTTAGGTTGTTTCCAACTCCTTGCTATTGTGAACAAAGCTGCAATAAACATGGGTGTGCATATATCTGCTTGGATGTCAGCTATGGTCTCTTCAGGGTATATTCCCAGTAGTGGAATTGCTGGGTCAAATGGTATCTCTATTTGCAACTTTTTGAGAAAGCGCCATACTGCTTTCCACAGGGGTTGCACCATTTTACACTCCCACCAACAGTGAATCAGGGTTCCAGTTTCTCCACAACCTCGCCAGCATTTGTTGCTTGCTGTTCTGTTAAATTTTGCTATTTTGACTGGGGTGAAATGATATCTCATAGTTGTTTTAATTTGCATCTCTCTTAGGGCTAGGGATTTTGAGCATTTCTTCATGTGTTTGTTAGCCATCTGAATGTCGTCTTCGGTGAAGTGCCTGTTCATATCCTGTGCCCATTTTTCTACTGGATTATTTACCTTTATCTTGTTGTGGCCATCCTTGCTTCTAAGGAGTATTCTGGAAGCACTTCTTCCAAAACAAATCTGATCCTTTTTCTGGCAGTCTGTGGTCCAGTCAGTACCGCTGGCCAACACCGCAACTCAAGGGCATCGATTCTGCCATCTTCCTTCTTCACTGTGCAGCTTTCCACTGCATATGAGGCAGCTGAAGACACCATGACTCCAGCCAGGCGTACCCTAGTCTTTAAGGTGGCACCTTTGCTCTTTTAACCCTTTAAATAGACTTTTCACAGCACATTTGGCAGTGGAGCCCC
Organism: Elephantulus edwardii; assembly: GCF_000299155.1. NCBI lineage: Eukaryota > Metazoa > Chordata > Mammalia > Macroscelidea > Macroscelididae > Elephantulus > Elephantulus edwardii. Next base: position 13,501,703 of record NW_006399837.1, on the reverse strand, counting down.
CATTTAATACGAGACAAAAGCTAAATGCAAAGATCTGCAGCAAAAAGCAAGTATAGATAGATAGATAGATAGATAGATAGATAGATAGATAGATCACTGAACAACTTATATTTGCAAATACCTTTTCTAACGTTTACATTTGTCTATGTTGTTGTTGTTGTTAAGTGCCATCAAGTCGCAGGTAACTCATAGCAAACCTATGAACAAGGTCCTGGACACTTCCTGTATAACTTTTGTCCTTTCTCCATTTGTCTATATCCTTTATAAATGGGAATCCCAGAACACTTAATTGTGCCCATGCAAAACCTATACTTAGACCAGGAAGCAGATATCAGAACAGAGCAGGGAAACACTGCATGATTCAAAATTGGGAAAGGAGTGTGTCAGGGATGCATCCTGTCTCCATACCTTTTCAATCTGTATGCAGAACAGATCATTTGGGAGGCTGGAGTTTATGAGGAGGAATGTGGCATCAGGATTGGAGGAAGACTCACCAACAACCTGCGTTATACAGATAACACAACCCTGCTTACTGAAACTGAGGAGGACCTGAAGCACTTGCTGCAGAAGGTCAAGGACTGCAGCTTTCAATATGGATTGAAGCTCAACAGCAAAAAACCAAAGATTCTCACCACTGGACCAATTGGCAGCAACATAGTAGATGGAGAAAAGATTGAGATCGTTCATCATTTCAGCTTACTTGGTTTCATGATCAGCACTCTTGGCACTAACAGTCAGGAAAACAAAAGATGAATTGGATTAGGAAAATCTGTTCTCAGGGACCTTCTCAGAGTGCTGAAGAGCAAAAATTTCAGTCTAGAGACTGAGGTGTGTCAGATTCGGGCCATGGTCTTTGCAATTACTTGTCACCCATCAGAGAGTTGGACTATGACTGAGGATGATAGAAGAAAAATCAGTGACTTTGAGATATGGTGCTGAGGAAGAGTACTGAACATACTATGGACTGCCAAGAGAATAAACAGGTCTGTCCTAAAGAGAGTTAAACCAAGTTTCTCCTGGGGGGCAAGGATTTTGAAGCTCTGCCTGACTTAATTTGGGGACGTTGCCAGGAGGGACTAGTCCTTACAGAAGGATACCATGCTTGAAAGGGTTGAGGAGAGCACAGGAGAGGAAGACCTTGGATGAGACTGTTTGACACAGTAATTAGGTGTGTCAGAGACAGTGAGACTGGCTAAGGATAGGGTAGGGTTCGGGGCTATTGTACACAGAATTGCTATGAGGCGCAGGAGACTTGAGGGCACAACAATAATAAAAACATGTCCTTTATTTTAAGAAGTGATAGAATCAAAGCGTGTGGGGAAATATTCCTCAATTAAGCACAAGATGAGTACCTGCTTGTTGTGTAGATGACCTTCTGTGGTGAAGGCAGTCTGAGAAATTTCTGAGCTCCATCCTCATGAACTGGTTCCTCAAGACCTCTCCCCTGACCACACTGGCCTAGGACTTCCAGGTGGAGGCCTCAACTCCCAAGCATTTAGTGTTCCCCTTATTTTCTCTTTTTCTAATGAGTTTGGATTTTTTGGAGGGAGGTTCCTTTCTTTTTTAATCTTTAAAAGCCTTTTTAATTATGAAAGTTTAGCAATTTTATTGGGTTTGTTACACACTCATTCCTAGAAATTTTTAGAACATTCATTACAATTGACTAATGTAATTAATTTATTACAACGCCTTCTCAAATCTGGTTAGGGACTGGTGACTTTGTGATAAGGAGCGCTGCACTGTCAAACCCAAAGGCATTCAGTTCAAATCCACCAGCTGCATGTAGGTGGTGCACAGTCTCCTTCCATATGATTTGCAGTCTCTGAAAACCAGCTGGAGGGTCACGTGTGAATCTCTCTCACTGGAGGCGAATAGAGGAACTGTACTGAAGTGTGGCGCTCTCTCTTTTTTTTGCTTCATTTTTTTAATTAATTTTAATGAAAGTTTACAGAGACTTAGGGTTTCCAGTCCTTCATTGTTGCACTTTTCTTCCTACTCACCCCCAATTCACTCTTTTCCTTGAAAAGAAAAACTCTTTCATTGTTATGCAATCCCTCCCCTCAAGTCCACTCCACTGTGCAGCCTTCACTCTGGACTTCTGTAATGACAAGAATACCCATTCATATATCCCTTTTAAACAGTTTTCTCCTTCAACTGTTTCAATGCAATATACATCATTTCTCCCCTCCTTTTCTGTCTTCCCTCATCCTCGATGTCAGTCTACTTTTACAACACTGGCCTTGTGCAATATTTGTCTTTTTGTGACTTTGCTATATAACCCAGCATAATGTCCTCCAGAGCCATCCATGTCCCTAACTGTTCTGTTGCTTCGTCCTCTCCTCACCTGCAGGCTTTGGCAGCGGCATGGCCTACCTCCCCGCGGTCGTCATGGTGAGCAGGTATTTCCAGAAGCGCCGCGCGCTGGCTCAGGGCCTCAGCACCACGGGGACCGGGTTCGGGACCTTCCTGATGACTGTGCTGCTCAAGTACCTGTGCGCCGAGTACGGCTGGCGCAACGCCATGTTCATCCAGGGCGCCGTGTCCTTGAACCTGTGCGTGTGCGGGGCGCTCCTGAGGCCGCTGGCCGCCGTGGAGGACAGGCCCGGCTCCGCAGAGCAGGATGCGGCGGTCCTGGCGGCGCCCTCAGCCGAGTCTGTAAAGCCGGACGGGCTCGGGGGCGCGGACAGGGGTGGCGGGCCCGCCGAGGAGCCGTGCGCCCTGCCGGCCGCGGAGCGCAGGGACCCGGGGCGGTGCCGGCGGGACGCGTGCGCCCTGCGCGCACTCAAGGCCATGGGCCGCCTCACCAGGAGCGCCAGGCGCGGCTTCCGGGACTGGTACGCCGGCTACTTCGGAACCGCCTCGCTGTTCACCAACCGCATGTTTGTGGCCTTCATTTTCTGGGCTTTGTTTGCCTACAGCAGCTTCGTGATCCCTTTCATCCACCTCCCGGAAATCGTCAACCTCTACAACCTGTCGGAGCAGAACGACGCCTTCCCGCTCACGTCCATCATTGCCATCTTGCACATCTTCGGGAAGGTGATCCTGGGCATCGTGGCCGACCTGCCGTGCATCAGCGTCTGGAACGTCTTCCTGGTGGCCAACTTCTCCCTCGTCATCAGCATCTTCATCCTGCCGCTGATTCACAGCTACACCGGCCTGGCGGCCATCTGCGCTCTCATCGGCTTCTCCAGCGGCTATTTCTCCTTGATGCCCGTAGTGACTGAAGACTTGGTTGGAATCGAACACCTGGCGAATGCCTACGGCATCATCATTTGTGCCAATGGCATCTCAGCGTTGCTGGGACCACCTTTTGCAGGTAAATGGGGTCAAAGTCTTAAGAACAGGGAGTTGTGAAGGGTTCCGGCCCTTTCCCTATGCTGGTTGCATCATAGTGGCGCGCTGGTGGGGCTGGTCCATATGGAGTTGCACTTGCAACCTAAAAGTGATACCTCTCTGGCAGTTTAGATCCTGGTTCTGCAGAAGAAAGATGAGCAATCTCCTCTCTTACCTGTAGCCTTCAAAAGCCCCCTGGAGGGTCAGCTATGAGTCAGCTCCAACTCAAAGCTTTGAGGGTTTTTTTGGCTTTTTTTTAAAGCACTGTCTCATGGACACATAAAGGCTGCCGTAGCTCCAGCAATTGCACCCTATTTGTAGCAACAAGGAGGAAGGAGTAAAGGCTCAGTCCCGGATGTCTCTGCCTACATTTGATTGGCAAGAACAGTATCACACAGCAAGTCTGAACTACAAGGGGACTATTTTGTTCTCTAGCCTCTTTCATTCTTCTAGGTCATATAGCTCTGGTCTGTCCATTTGCTGTACAGAGGTAACTTGTGGTTACTGTGATTCTAAACACTGTGACACTGATATGTCAGATGTGCTAATGGTTACCCATGGTGGACAGTGTTTGGTGAAGCTCCCTGATTAAAACAAGCTTGGGAGCAGGAGTGGCATCCACTTCCAAAATGGCTTGTCTCCAGAAACTCTGTTAACTTGGAGAAAGGATGAAAGTTATACAAGTGTTCAGGCCTTTCGTTCATATGTGGCTATGAGTCGTCTACAACTCAATGACCCTTAACAACAACAGCCTCTAGTAGAAGAAAAAGGAGAAAAGAATAGGGTTGGAGATTCTATCCACCAACAAACTCTACCTGCTGGAAATGTTAAATATTCTGTGAAGTGGGGACAGTACCACAGCAGTAACATCGCTTCATTCGCCCTCTGGCCCTTCGGATGTACAGTGTGGAAATGGAACCTATTGTTGATGGTTCAGTAGCAGCATCACCACACAGTTGGGAGATGCTTCCTAAGTAACACGTGATCCAGGTCAGTTAAAGCGCTGAAGTTTGCCAGCTGGGTTCCCAGTTCCCAGGGTGATGTCCTCATCCTTCTGTCCATCAGCGAATGCTCTTTCTCGAATGAATGTGCAACAAATGATGGCTAGAGGAAAGCGAACTGTACCCTACACTCAAGGCTTCAGGTCTCATCTCTGCCTGCTGCCAAGTTCTTCCCTAGTGGTGGATTCTGCAGCCAAATTGGATCCAAGTGTAGTAAAAACCACTGTATCAGTGGTTGGGAACCTTCTGTGAATGAAGATGAAACGCTGCTCAGGGATTCTAAAACCAGTACCCAAATGTGCTGCTTGGGCCAACAACTTGAAGGGACATTTCCTCCCTTGTGAGTTTCTATTACTTCTACTAAACTAATTTACCAAGCTAAGTAGTAGACTGGTGTGCCAGGGGAGGAATGAATGAGAGGAGGGATGGTAGATGGCGTTTATTGGCTAATGGCATAATGTTTACTTTCTAGACCAAAGAGTCTACATTGCAGTGAGATGCATTCAGCTCATTGCTGTCAAGTCAAAACTGAGTCGTAGTTGACCCTCTACTGTGGGCGCAAAGCTGTAAATGACACGGGAGGAGATTGGCAGCCCCCTCAGAGCAGATGGTGGAGTCCAGCCACAAGAGCTGTGGGCGTTGGGTTACCAGTGCTACTCTGTGTGGACCACGCAGGCCGAGCTTGTGTGTGTATATGTGTGTGTGAATGAACACCCACGGCTATCAAATTAATTCCAACTACAGTGACTCTACGGACTCTGGTGGCCTAGTGACAAGAAGCTGTGCTGCAGTCCTGAAGGCTTGCAGTTCGAAGCCATCAGCTGCTCCGCAGAAGGATGGGCATTCTCCTCTCATGTGATTAACAGCTTCTGAAAATCTGTCAGAGGGTCAGATCTGGATCATTTCCTATTCAATGGTACAGAGCAACCAAATACGGCGACTCTGCAGGACAGAGCAGGCCTGCCCCATAGCGTTTCCAGGGCTTCACCCCAGGACGGTGAAACGTTGCCTCGCCTCCTTCGGGTATGTTGTCAGGAGGGGGTCTGTTCTTGGAGAATACCATCGTGCTCGAAAAGGTGGAGGGTCAGTGTAAGAGAGGAAGACCTTCATCTGGGTGAACTGACACGCTGGTTGTAACAACGGGCTCAGGTGTGCCAGAGATGGTGAGGATGGCACAGCATAGGGCAGGGTTCCTGTCTGCTGTCATAGGGTGGCTGTGCATCTCAGCTGACTTGACAACAAAACAGCATCCGCTGGGGCAGTTCTGCCCTCCATGTGGGGTTGCTATGAGGGGAAGCTCCCCTTGTCGCTGTGGTTAGGAGCTGTGAGTTGGTTTCTGCTGTGAGTGGCTCTGTGAATGACAGACCCTGCCCGGCCCTGCACCATCCTCAGAGCGCTGTGGTGCTTGAGTGTATCCTGTGGTGCTTGTGGCGCCTGTCAGCCCAGCTCATCGGGGGACTTCCTCCTCACTGACCCAAAGCACCATGACCTTCTGCAGGGACTGGCCACTCCTGATAAAATGTCCACAGTCTGTGAGACAAAGACTGCATTCCTTCCAAGACAAATTCCTTTGTTCTCTTGACAATCCATGGTCTATTCATTTCTCTTTTCATCCACATCATAACTCAAAGGCATCTCTTCTTCTTTAGCCTTCTCCATCCACTGTCCGGCTTTCACATGTATATGGTATTAGGTGCCGTGGGGTTGGGTACGACCCTTAGTGACCCTATGAACAACAGATCGGAACCCATCCTATCCTGGTCCATCCTCGTCTCTGACACGCTCTAGCCCATTTTGACAGTTGCTGTACAGTAGCAGTTCATCTCCTTGAGGGCCTTCCTATCTTTCATTGACCCTCCACCTTTCCAAGAATAATGTCCCTTTCTAAGGAATATTCTCTCCTAACATTCCCAATGTCTGTGAGACAAGGTTTCACCATCTCTGCCTCCAAGGAACCCTCTGACTGCACTTTTTTCAGGACATATCCACTAGTTCTTTTGGCAGTCCATGGGATGGGTATTCAGTACTCTTCTCCAACACTAGAATTCAAAAAGCATCAATTCTTCTTCCGTCATCCTTATTCATTGCCCAGCTCTCAGATACAGAGCAAGTGATTGGAAAGACTATGGTCTGAATCAGGGGTACCTTAGTCTTTAAACTGACATCATTGCTCCGTAGCACATGTGTATGAGGGAATTGAAAATAGCATGAATTGGACCAGGCACACCTTTACAATGACATCCTTGTTCTGCAGCCCTTTGGAGAGTTCATTAGCAGCAGATTTGTGCCCAGACACTCATCTAGAATTTGGCATCTGTAACCCACCCAGCAATGCTGTAGAAGAAAGTCGTGATGTTCTGATTGGATAAAGATGGCAGCCAAGAAAACCCTAGGGAACATCTGTGCTTGTAACACGGGGTCTCCAGGAGTCAGATCAGCTCAGTGACAACTAACAGCAGCAACAGTTGGGATTCCACTTGGTGCAACCCCAATATAAGAACTGACAGGTGGTGTACCTCTAACCGCAAACTATAGGACAGTCAGGCACGCTGGTCTCCTGCCTCTTTTCTGGCCCCAGCTGAGGCCTATGATGGTGCAGCAGGAGGTGAGCATTTGGCAGGGACAGTGGGTCAGCTGGATTTTTGGTGCTGGTGCTAGTGCTGGGCACAAGGCCCAAGGGCCACTAGGCATAGAGTGGTGACTCACCTGTCCTCCTTGTTGCCTATAGAGGTCTGCAAGGGCTCCTCAAGTGTGTCAGAGACGATGAGGATGGCACAGGGTAGGACAGGGTTCAAGTCTGCTGTTCACAGAGTTGCTATCAGTCAGACTCTACACCATCTAACAACATCACATGGTACAAGCAGTTAACATGCTTGGCTGCAAAACAAAAGTTTAGAGGTTCGAATCTACCCAGATTTGTGTTGGAAAAAAGGTCTGGCATCAGGATTGGTGGAAGACTCATCAACCTGCGTTATGCAGGTGACACAACCCTGCTTGCTGAAACAGGAGGACCTGAAGTGCTTGCTGCAGAAGGTCAAGGACTGTAGCCTCCTAAATGGATTGATGCTCAACATTAAGAAAACAAAGGTTCTCACCACTGGGCCAATTGGCAGCATCAGTATGGATG
>NW_006399837.1:13472037-13493582 GCF_000299155.1 Elephantulus edwardii | reverse complement strand
TGCAGAATGAACTTGAAGGCCACGGATAAAGGTAGATTGGTGGAACGGTGCAGGATCAAGTCCAGTCTTGGAGAATTACCCTGACAATCTGTGCCATGCTCAGTTGTTCGATGAAGTTGCGTTTGCTGTTTCAGAAAATGCAATGTAAGTTGCTTTTGAAGATTGGACCTATAGAGACATTTTCACACACTTTTATGTGAAAGACACAAGATTTTAAAATGCAATGAATTCCATTTAAGGTGGTAATAATATGTAATAGACTGTCTTTCCTTAGTTCAAGTCGAGAAAGCATGCTCTTCACGGCCTTTTTTTAAAAATATATTCTGCAGAGAAAAGATGATGTGTCTTTTTTGAGGAGGTCCCCTAAACGGGTAACACCTGATTTCTACTAGTTAACTTCTGTCTGTTGTAACGCCTGCATAATATAGTGACAGGAGTATCAGTCAGCATGTCCACACGCAAGAAAGAACATGTCAGACCCCTGAAGATTGATAATCTTTTCTTTTCACCACTTTAAAGGCTGTGAATTTTAGATCTGCTTTAAAAATTGCCAGTTTTTAAATGGTTTTTATTGAATATAAACATAGAGAAAAGAAACACGTGAAATGTTTTATTCCTTGTGCAACAAGGAGTAACAGCTCTGGCCTGATAATGAGAAGGTCAGCGGTTTGCATCCACCAGATGCTTGTATGGAGAAAGATGGGGCAGCCTGCTTCTGTAAACATTTACAGCTTTGGAAAGAGAATTTCTACTCTGTCCTAAGTTATTGTTGTTTCTGTCATTGTGTAACATTCACAAGTAACCCATAGCTGACCCTTTGGCGCGTTTTTAGAGACAGTAAATCACACAGGAGGAGATTACCCATCTCTTTCCTGCAGAGCAGGTGGTGGATGCAAACCTTGTGCCTTTGGGATGATAGCACTGCCCGTTATCACTAAGCCACCAGAGCTCTGTACTCTGTCCTATATGGTTGTTTCATAATCAGAATTAGCTTGATGGGGACAATTCTTTTTTTGGCAGAAAATTGAGGGATGAGTGAATTGAAGAGGATGCTAGGGAGCCTGAGCTGGGGGTGAGGGGAGGGAAGTAGTTGTTACTATCCCGCCCCCCAAAAGGAGGGAATGTACAGACAAGAGAGATGGGATGTTGCATTAGGAAACTTCCAGAAATTCAGGATGGCGTCTCCTGCTGTAAACTCTGGGCAGTAGGGCAAGAAGGTGGTGGAGAAGCACATCATAGAATTTGTGTAGTTTATGTTCAATCTCCTCAGACCAAGTACTCAGAGGAAAGCGAGCTGCTTTCCCTGCCAGCTCCACTTTGCCCAGTGCTGTTTCTTAGAGCTGCTGTAACAGAAGTACCACAGGGATGGCTTTAACGGACAGACGCTTATTTTCTCACTGTTTAGGAGGCTGTGAGGCAGAATTCAGAGCGCTGGCTCTAGGGAGGGCAGCTCTGACGGCTTTGTGGTAAAGAGTTGTGCTGATATCGCCAAAGTACACAGTTCAGATCCACCAGCTGTCCCCAAAGAGAAAGATGGGCATTCTCCTCCTGTGTGTTGTCTCTGAAAACCCACTGGAGGGTCAGCTATGTAGCGGTTCCAACCTGACAATATATACATACCACCATCCACAGGCTCCAGGGGAAGGAATCTGGTGGTGTGGCCGCTATAGTGTTGTGCTGCTGACCGGAATGCTACTCGCCTCTGGCTGTTTGCTCCTTGGGAGAAAGAAGAACAGTCTCCTCACTTTATTTGAGTACTGAAAGCTGTGTTAAATGTATTGTCCTGGTGATCACTGAAATGGATTGTCTTTTCTAAGAAGAAATGAAATGTTTGGGTATCCACAAAAGGGGGGGTGGGTATTTACAGCCTTGGTAACCTGATGACTGTTTGCAGGAGGAGGAACCAAATTCAACAACGGTATATGGTGGTGGCTGAGCTCTAGGAGAAGGCCCTGCTCGCTCTGTTGGCTCTGGGGGAAAATCCTCATTCCAGCATTTTCTGCTACACTAGGGAGGATAGAAGGAGAATTGATGCCTTTGAGCTGTGGTGCTGGAGAAGACTGCTAAGAAAATGAACAGGTTCATCCTGGAGAGGTTTAAACCAGGCTGCTCCTTGGAGGCAAGGATTCTGAGGCTTTGTCTGACATACTCTGGACATGCTTGGAGAAGGACATCATGCTTGGGAGGGTGGAGGGACCACGCGGGAGGGGAAGACCCTCTATGAGGTGGATTGATTCAGTGACTGGGGTAATGGGGGCAGGTGTGTTGGAGACGGTGCGATTGACACAGGACAGAGCAGGGTTTAGGGCTGTTGTACATAGGGTCGCTATGAGTCGCAACACCACATAACAACAACTACATTCCATGGTGATTTTCACTTAGAACTCACCCACCTGTGATTTAACCCCATTAACATAACAAAGAAAGCCCTATTCCCAAATGGGATCCTATCTGGGGGTGTAAAACCTAAACCAAAGCCTTTGCTGCCCAGGCTGTTCCCCCTTACAGAGTAGTAGATCCCCCTAGAGGCTCTCTTACGGCATAATCTTTTCAGAAGCCGACTGCCTAATCCTCCCCCACAGGACAGCTAATTGCTTTGAATCAGAGACACTGAGTACCTTCACCTCTGTGCACCCAGGGTTGGGATTTTCAGCACCTTTTGGGGTTGGGATACATTCAACCCATAGCACCCTTTTTCTGAAGCCAGTATTCAGCCACAATCATCGTCTGGTTTTTGTTAGCTCCCAGGGTCTTGTTCCTTGCTGTGTTTCCAGTAGTTTCTGACTGCAGCTGGCCTGTGGATCTGAGTAGAACCACCCCGTAGGGTTTGCATGGCTGTAGACTTTTACATTCACAGATGGCGCCATCTTTCTTCCTTGGAGCAGTTGTTTGGCTCGAACTGCTGACCTTTTAGTTAATCCACAGTATCATCAAGACTAAAGAATCCCATGTACTTTCCTATGTGGATAGCAAATAACAAATTAAAAACCACAGACAACCTTTAAAGACCATCTAACATTCATTGCCTATTGGTGATAAAAAAAAGGGGGGGATAAATATTTAATGCTATTAAGTTCGTTCTTCTTTGTGAACTCCTTGGCTTAGCCCTGTGTGCAGATAATCCTGGTACTTTTATCACAGAAGAGGTACAACAAAGACAGACGTCAGTAACTACCAAGTCACATGTATGAGTTTACAAAATTTGCTGGTGATTCTTATTTCACTTTTAGTGGTAGAAGATGAAATTACATGGAAGGGTTCATATGCCAGTGTGATATTTTTAGAAAGGGGTCATAGAATCTATTATTAAATTATTTTTCTTCTTTTCTATCTTAACTAATTAATGCAAAAGTCACTTTTTTGCCATAAATAAAATCCTCATGTGTGACTCGGAAGAAAGATTGGCAGTCTGCTTTTTTTTTAAAAAAAAAATCTGTCTTTAGAAAACTCTAAGGTTCAAATCTGTTGTGACATCCATGGGTCTCCATGAGTCAGCATTGAATCAACTCAACAGTAGCTGGTTCATTTATGCCTTGGCTTAAAACAAAAAAATGTAGCTACTAAGACATGAAATGGCATAGAAATAAGGTGGTTTTTTAGAAGTAAGTTATTAAAGAAAAATGTATGGCAACAACAAATGCCCGCTTGGTGGTTTACTTTTATCAGCCAGCCCCTTTGACTGATGTCTTCTTTCTTTTGGTTTGTAGGGTGGATCTATGACATCACACAGAAATATGACTTTTCCTTCTACATATGCGGTTTGCTTTACACGGTAGGACTTCTCTTTCTACTCATCCAGCTGTGTGTTCGGATTATAGCACAATCCAGGAAGAAGTACGTGGAAGGTGCCTGTGTGTAGAAGCATGTAATGTTCCGGGTCGGATTGCGTTGGGATTCTGCGGTCTACCTTCCATGGTCACTGGTGGAAATGTCATGGTCACTGCTCCACATCAGAGGCAGCACAGCCTTTCCGTTTGAGGGGAGCAAGACTGGAAGACACTCAGAGATGAGACTGTTCTTAAAAAATAGACATTTAATTTGTAGAAACTGCCCTTACAGGAACTATATCTTCTCTCCCACCGGCCACTGGGACTAGGGTTTTTAATACGGCTTTTAAAACTAAGATTGGGGTGGAAAGCTTTCAACCCAACCACTTTGTAAAGTGGAAGTGAAGTATATCTGTGTGGCTCTGGAGACAAAAACTTCCTTAACAGCCTTGCTAGTTTCTTGGGACTTGAAAGACGACAGCCAAATGCCCTGGAAGGCAAGCATGGACAGACTGCGTCTCTGGGACTTTGGCTGTGTTATCAGGTGGAACCAGTTCCTGAAAAGACATCAGTCTTGGTGAAGTGCATGGAGAAGAGGAAGTCCTCAATGCAGTGGATGGGCAGAGGGCATGCAGGTGCAGCAGGGACTGTGCCGGACACACAGGACTGAGCAGGGCTTCGCTGTGCTGGGCGGGGGGTGGCTATGAGCTGAAACCAACTCAACAGCACACAACAACAACTTGCTTCTGGAAAGCCCACAGATTGGTGAGTTTTAAGCACAAGAATATGACTAGCTTTCTGAAGTTAGTTGTTAGAGGGAGCTATGGATCTAGTCAGTGTGATATAAAAAACAAAACAAACCAAAAAAACCCACTGCCTTTGAGTCAGTTCCAGTTTGTGGTGACCCCCTCCACCCATCAAGTTTCTGAGGCTCTGAATCTTTATGGGAGGAGACTTCTCTTTCCTACTCAGGGCAGCTGGTGGATTTGAACTGCTGACCTTTTGACTGGCAATCCAATACACAACACACTAGGCCCCAAGGCTTCAAAGGTGAGACTTCCTTGTGTAATTCGAGAACTTCCATTTACATTTTTATGGGAGAATTCTACAGGGAGGGAATGCCATTTCTAAATGTTCACCTATAAAAAAGCCATTTGCCATTCATCCTAAGTCAGTATTATCCAATTAGAGATGACATCTTGAGACAAAACTTTAACCGCTAAGTAATGAGTTCCTTCATCAAAGTCGCATTTGTACACGGTCAGTGAAACAAGGGCTACAATCCAAACATTTTTCCTCACCTCACGTGTCTCTAGCTTAGAATGCAAGCATGATTTGGGGACCTCTGAACTTTTTTTCCTGATGTTTCTCCTGCCCAATAAATAAAATAGAGACCAGTTTTCTGGCTGACATAGAAAGTTGGTGGCTAAGTCATATGTAAGTCTTGCTACCAATGCACGTTGCATCCTATTATTAGACAATCAAAGTGGGAGAATAATAGAATTCCCTTGGTACAGGCTGGAGCAGCACTAACAAAAGACTTCTTGTAATGACTACTGGGAGTATGGTGGGTTACATATTGGGCTGCCAGCCCAAAAGGTTGGTGGTTCAAATACACCAACTGCTCTAAGGCAGAAAGAGGGGGCGACTTCCTCCTGTTAAAGATTTAGAATCTTAGAAACTCAAAGGCAGGTCGCCATGAGTCAGTGGACTTGATGTACGTTTTTATTTCAGTGTTCTTATTACGCAGAGTTTATTGACCTGAGCTGTTTCCAGTTTTTAAAAACAGTTCTCTTGATGGGGTTCATACAGAAGATAGCTACAATCCACGGCACTCACCAACACGCGTCCTCTGTCTGAGATGTCTATTTTTCTAAGCCAAACGTTTTTCAGCTTGCAGAATGTTCTTCCCAGAATGATTCCAAAATTTCTGGCTGCCTTACTTAATTCACACATACTTCAGAACTATTTAAATTTATACTTGCAATTTTCTCAGCGCCAAAACACCCTTGAATATCATTGCCAGGTTCCGTGGGTCAAATTTATCTGAAGGGAATACAGCCCAGTCCCGGGTGTCCATGCTAATGCGAGGCAGGAACACTACGTGAAGTCCTGGAACTGCAGAGTTGGAGCCAACAGTTTCAGTGTTTGGCTCCACCAAGAGTTCTTCAGAGCAGGTGATTCAGCGGACAGCTAGCCTAGCTTATCACCTCCGTTCTCTCCTCCTCCGCTGTCCAACAGGAGAGGTTGTGTGACCACCAAAAAAACAATGATAAAAGGCAGCTAATGAGACACAGAAACAAAGGCATGGCTAATACACACACTCAGTATACCTCCAAGGATTAGAGATTTGCCTGTAGATTAATCTAGAAAACAGAGCATGCCTACTCCGTCTGCATAATGACCTGCTTGTCTGCTGTTGAAGACTCCGGCTTTCTATTTCCATGAAGGGAATTGTAAGTGCTGAGGCATTGCACATATAAATACACAGCTCTATTTATTTGCTATAGAATTCAGGTGATCAGATTGGAAACCGTGCTGTGTGTTCTAGTATCTGACTCCATGGCCTCCACTTTCAGACGACACCAAAATTCCCGAGAGAATGTTCACTCTTTTTTGGATGGTGCTGTAGCCAGTGCGTGTTGCTTCTCACCCAGCTGGCTGTGCATCAGAAATAGGAACTTTCTCATCCACTTGCCTGGCTTTCATCACATCCAGGTTCGACTTAATCATGTTCAGTTCATGGGGCGGTTTGTCAACTGACTGTATTTATGGAGATGGTGACTTCTGTCAAATCGGTAGACCTGAGGTAGATAGGAAAGAGCTGCCAGCAGTATTTGTGGTGACAACAGATAATAGAGAGAAGGCTTTAGTGAATTACAACAAGTAGGTTCTTATATCCCGTGTGGTTGTTTACAGTGCTTTGAAGATGTTATAAAGGCGTTGGTTGAATATTTATAGCATTATGTGCTTCATTTCCCCTTCATATGCCCAAATGATTTTTACTGACTGACATACAATTAAATAAATTTTGTTCTCTTTAAAATTGTTTTGTGAGTTTTTGTACAACCGTTGGTTTTCTCAGCCTTAAGGGGACACTCCTAAAAAGCAGCAGATGTTTACCTGTTTGGCTTCTTCTTTAAACCTGAGTGGACAGTCAGTGGGAGAGAGTCACTAAGGGTGATGGTCAAGAGTGCAAATCTGAAAACCAAACGTACTTTCAGTCAAGTTGATTCCAGCTCAGTGACCATACAGGGCAGAGCAGAACTTGCTCATAAAGTTTCCAAGACTGTCATTATTTCCTCCCATGTTTTTGTTGTTGTCGATTGCCTTCAAGTAGAGCACGATTCATAGTGACCCTATGAACAAAAGGCCTGTGCCCCCTCTACAACGATCAGCATTTATCCAAGTTCATAGAGTTTCTGGAGGCAAGTTATTTCAGAAGTGGATGCCACGCCTGCTTTCAATTTCCCCCCATAGTCTTATTTAATTTTGTTGTTGTTAAGAGTATGCACAACAAAATATATTTTAGCAATTCAACACTCTCTCCATGTATGATTTAATGATATTAATTATATTCTTTAATGTGCAACCATTCTTATGCTTCTTTCTGAGTTCTTTCTTATTGATGTAAATTCATTGACCCCTGAAAGTTCTTACCTAATCTCTCAAGTTGCTGTTTTCAATTTGATTCTATACAGATCTTAAAAGAGCATAATACTCAAGATAGGGATTTCTCTTTTTTTTTTTTTAACTAGTCTTAAGCTGCTGTTTGGTTTAAAATTGTGTTAAGAGTAAGGGGAGCTCTGGTGGCCTAGTGGCAAGGAGCTGCAACTACAATCCCAGAGGCGCACGGTTCGAATCCACCAGATGCTGTGCCGGGGAAGGAGGGACAATCTCCTCCTGTACCAGTCAGATCTGATTTGACGGCACACTCACACAAAAATAATAAAATAAAATTAAAATTGTGTTAGAGTTTATTTTGGGTTTAAGGTTTAAAGAGTATTTTGTACAGTGACTTCAGGGGTTCCTCTACCTTTTACAGCTCCAGAAACTCTACAGTCTCTGAGAATTTTTAATTCTGTTCTACATTGCCCCCTCTTGATCTGGATTCCTCAATAGAATCTTTGCTCAAAATGCTCAGTACTGGTAGTTATTTCCATCCAGTTCTTCTGGTCTCATGCCAAAGCCGTTAATTTTTACAGAAGACTATCTCCAGGTCTTCCGTGGAATGACTAACTGGTTCAAACTACCAAACTTTTGATTAGCTGCTAAGTGTTTAACTGCTGTGCCAGCAGGGCGCCTTCTTTTTTAAGAAGTGCAGAGTTCCACTATTAAATTTCAACTGCATACGCCTTTTATTATAGGGAGTTCAGGTGGCCAAGTGGCAAGAAGCTGCACTGCAATCCCGAAGACAGGAGGAGGATGGGCAGTCGCCTCCTGTGCGATTAACTGACTCTGAAAACCCAGCGGAGGGTCAGCTATCGGTTAGTTCCAACTCTGTGGTACACAACACAACACCTTTTAATCTAACATTTGCACTTTTTTGTGCTACGTACATACAAAGACGAGTGAATGAGGGTGCCCCCCTGTCCCCAGTTATTGTTACTAAAAAAAGCAACTGTTCAAATGCCTATCAATAAACTGAAAAGAATTCCTTGCCATCAGTTAGAGCCAACTCATAGGTGACCCCCAGCGGTTCCCAAGGCCGTATGTCCCATGGAAGAAGACTGTTCATCTTTCTTCTCTGGAGCTGCTGGTGGAGTTTAACCACCCAAGAAGCACTGCCTTTGGGTTACCATGGAAACTTCCTGTGGACTGCGCTGCCAGAGCTCTCTGTCAATCAAGGCTTGTACAAAAGTATAATCATGCGTTCAATGGAATAAAGTATGAAGCAATCTATACCTGTTGTTGTTATGTGCCATCGAGTCGTTTCCGACTCATAGCGACCCTATGCACAACAGCTCTAAACCCTGCTCTATCCTGCGCCAACCGCACCGCCTCTGACACACCCATCCCGATTACCCCAGTCACCGAATCAATCCATCTCATAGAGGGTCTTCCCCTCCTGCGCTGTCCCTCCACCCTCCCAAGCATGATGTCCCTCTCCAAGGACCCGTCCCTCCTGGCAACATGTCCAAAGTATGTCAGGCGAAGCCCCAGAATCCTTGCCTCCAAGGAGCAGCTTGGTTTAATCCTCTCCAAGATGGATCTGTTTGTTTTCCTGGCAGTCCAGGGTACATTCAGTACCCTTCTCCAGCACCACAGCTCAAAAGCATCCACTCTCCTTCTGTCCTCCCTAGTCATTGTCCAACTCTCTGATGCATAACAAGTGATTGCAAATACCATGACCTGTATCAGGCGCACCTTAGTCTCCAGAGAGACACTGTTGCTCCTGAGTACGTTTGAGAGGTCCCTAACGGCAGACTTTCCCATCGCGATACGCTTTTTGATTTCCTGACTGCTGGTACCAAGAGTGTTAACTGTGGAGCCGAGCAAAGTGAAGCTGTGAACACTCTCAATCTCTTCATCATCCATCCTGACGCTGCCAATTGGTCCAGTGGCGAGAATCTTTGTCTTCTTGACATTGAGCCTTAGTCCATACTGAAGGCTGCAGCCCTTGACCCTTCGCAGCAAGTGCATGAGGTCCTCCTCAGTTTCAGTAAGCAAGGTTGTGTCATCTGCATAACGGAGATTGTTGATAGATCTTCCACCAATCCTGATGCCACAATTCTCCTCATAGAGCCCAACCTCTCGGATAATCTGCTCTGCATACATGTTGAAAAGGTATGGAGACAGGATGCATCCCTGGCGTACACCCTTCCCTATTTTGAACCATGCAGTGTTACCCTGCTCTGTTCTGACTACTGCCTCTTGGTCCAAGTATAGGTTTCGTATTAGCACAATTAAATGTTCTGGGATTCCCTCTTTTCAGAGTCAGCCACAGTTTGTTATGATCCACACAGTCAAATGCCTTTGCATAATCAATGAAACACAGATAGACATTCTTCTGGTATTCCCTGCTTTC
Source organism: Elephantulus edwardii (assembly GCF_000299155.1). NCBI lineage: Eukaryota > Metazoa > Chordata > Mammalia > Macroscelidea > Macroscelididae > Elephantulus > Elephantulus edwardii. The sequence goes on along the minus strand of NW_006399837.1, from coordinate 13,483,787 downwards.
AGCCAAGATCCATCTAACATCAGCAACGGTATCCCTAGTACCACGACCCCTTCTAAACCCTAGGTTTTGAATTTTTAATTCTGTTCTGGGGTCAGGATCAGAGGAAGACTCATCAACAGTCTACATTATACTGATGTCACAACCTTGCTTACTGAAAGTGAGGACTTGGAATGCTTTCCAAAGAAGATCAAAGAGTCTCCAATAGGGATTGCATCCCAACATCAAGAAGACAAAAAGTCTCACTACTGGACTGAGGAAGCCACATCATGATACACAGATAAATGATTGGCGTTGTCAATGATTTAATCTTACTTGGATCCACAAGCAATACCCTCGATACCAGCAGTCAGAAGATCAGGAGATGCATTGCATTGGGCAAGTCCACCATCAGGGACTTCTCCAAATTACTGAACAGCAATGATGTCACTGAAGACTAAGGTGCGCCTATTTCAGGCTATGGTCTTCTCAATCACAGTGCATCTGAGAGCTGGACAGTGAATAAAGATGACAGAAGAATGAATGCCTTTGAGCTGTGGTGTTGGTGAAGAGTACTGAATATCCCGTGGACTGCCAAAGGAACAAACAGATATGTCTTGGAGAGAGTGCAGCCAGAGGCAGAAATGACAAAGCTTCACCTCACATGCTTTGGGCATACTGCTAGGAGAGGCTAGTCCTTGGAGAGGGGTATCATGATTGGAAAGTTGGAGGATAAGTGAAAGAGACATGGATTGACACAGTGACAGCAGTACTCACAGTGACAGCAGTCCACACAGTGCAAAATAGGCTCAGCTGTGTCAGAGATGATGAGGCCGGCACAGGCCAGGCCAGTGTTCAGATCTGTTAACAGTTCGCAGGGTTGCTATGAGTCATACTCGACAGCACCTAACAATAATGACAAACAATTGCTAAGAGATACTGCTAAAAGAGAAAAGCAAGACAGAAAAAATAGGTTTTGATATGACCCAAACATGTATTCTTGAAAAACAGGAAAAGGTTATTTATCTTGTTTATATACAGATAGCTTCCAGAAAGAAGCAGAAGATGCAGGCAGGGTTCATCTCTGGGGAGAAAAACTCTGGGGTCTGGGTAAGTCTGATATTTCCCCCTTATGCACATATTACTTTTACACTTTCAAAAGTTAATAAAAGATTGTCTTAAATACAGATTCCAGGAACTGCTTATAACAAAAAGAAGTGCAATCTTGGGGAATGAGGCCTCTAACTCTGCCTTTTAAGTAAGCTTATCATTATTCTTATGTATACTAAGCTTGGAGACATATTTACGAGCAAACCGTTCCAATCAAACACTTGTCCTTTCTCTCTATATTTTCTTTTATATACCATACATGGCCAATTACTCTTAATGGAAACTCATGGCATATAATAGTTTTATCCTACAAAACTTTCAGCTTTTATGATCCTTTTTCCAATCTATAAATGTGAACTGGACTTGAATAAGAACAAGTCAAGTCCTTGCCCTGACATAGCCCACGTGGACAAGGAAGCTACTGCCCTGGACCTAACAAAGGAGTCATTAGGCACACAAATGTCAAAGAGCACAGTGGGCTGTGGACCAAAAGGATTTCAGTCCATCGGAAAATACCTGAAGATCTCGGTAAATCGGCCACTAGGGAAAGGCAATATAAAATAAAGGAGTGATCAGTACGGTATAGTATTAAGAAAGGGAAGACACAGAAAGGTCTGGAAAGATAACAGACATTAGAACCACAGGGAGAAAGTGGGGAAAGTGTGATTTCATTGTGGATAGATATGAAATTAATAGGCCAAGTTTCAGATCTCTTGTTCTTAGGATTGCTATGAGTCAAAGATGACTGGAAGACACCGAACAATAATAACAGCAATTAATGTTGTAGAACTAATTGGTTTTGTACTTTTCACTATCAAACCCCCGTGGAGCACCGTTCTACCATCACACTCATGGGGTCACCGTGAGTCACAGTCAATTTGATGGCAACTTGTTCTAGAAGTGACAGTGTGTCAACAAAGCTGAGGGAGGTTTGACTCATAATCTGTTTAAATGAAACCACAATTGATAGTGTGAAAGATTTAGAGCAGCTCAGCCAAACCATTCAAGAGCTCGCCCTCGGGAGTATCTGAGGACTTGTCAAAGGAAGGTGCAGACCGGGGTGCGTGACTTGGCATCTCCCCAACTCTCTTGTCTCAGGTCCCACTTAAAAATCAACAACAACCCCAACAAGCTTTGGTTTTGTGGCTGTATCTTCCAGTATTTCCTGGAAATAAAAAATGAGGCATTTCAAAAGTACTTATGTACTAATTAATGTTAAGATGATAACACATCTACTATGTTTGTGTAAGTCACTTTTTTTTGCAAAAAAAAGTAACTATTTTTGACAAAAATTTTGCAAGAATATCATTGTTTTATTGTTTTGCAAATCTTTCCCAAGTCTGGTTTCGTAGAAGATAGCTGGTCTCTTCACACTGAATTCTGCAGTGAGTCGACTGTGACTTGTGGTTCTTATTCACCCAGAAAATGAAAGTAATGCCTCACTGGGAAGTGTAATTGGAAAAGGGGAACACATTTTGATAGGCTTTTCTATTTTCAATTTAATTGTGGATTTTTAAAAATACCACACTGGGTTCAGCTCAACAAATTGTTTTCCTTTTTCCCCTTCCTTATGATTTGAGTGAAGGTTTACAAAGCAGATAAACTTTTCATTCAACTATACATATGCGTTTTGTTCCATAGCATGAATTTCTGCACCCACGATGTAACCCCCCATTCTCACGTCCTCGCTGTGATTCTGACTTCCATTAATCCTGCTCTAGCTCTCAGTGTCTTCCCGTCCCTTCCTGATGCTTTGCCATCATCCTCCCTCTTACTGTTCCTTGTCTTTCTCTTCACTCGTATTTGACGACACACAACAATCACCTGAAAAGACAGTTCAGTTTGCAATTCAGTCAGTTCTACTGATGTCACAACTCATCTATTTGCTCTGGGCTCTTTGGGGCTTCATGTTGGGGTGCCCCAAACCCTCATTTCTGAGCTGCGGCTAACCATGCCCCTTTGGGGCCCAGATTGCTGCACTTGTCCAGTGTATAACATCTCTGTAAAGTGCTGCACACACGCCTCCCTGTGAGACAACAGCAGCCTGGCCTGTGCCTCTGGCTGGTCACCTCCCCTGCCCAGCCTGGTCCATTTCCTGGAGTGATCCTGGCTGTTACCTCTAAGCGCTGAGCTGCTACCTCTAAGTCCAGAGGTTCAAGCAACGCAGAGTCTCTTTGGTAGAAATCCCTGATGATCTGTTTCTATAAAGCTTGCCGTTGAAAGGCCTCGGAAGCACAGCTGTACCGTGCCAAGTCGCGGTCACCGTGGACTGGCGTCTGGTAAGGCTGCAGCAATTGCACGGACAGGAAAGCAGCTCAGCCTCCGTGCCCGAGACAGTCTCTGTTCCTCAGATCAGCACCGCTGGGCCATCTTTTATCAGCTTTGCGTCGAGCAGCCAGCCTGTCCCCAGACAATTCCACGCTGCTGGCACCCATCCTGGCTGGTGCTTCCATAGCGTTTTCAGTTCTGGTTTGAAAAGCTCTAATGATCCATTTCTGGCTTTTAACGAGCTCATCACGTCTACATTTAAGATATTCCATTTCTTTTTCTTGAAGCTCAGGATGATTACTCTCTCTATGGCGCAACTTAAGAATCACTAAAACGAAAAGTTGTTAACACTTAGGCATCCAAAGAAATGATACCTCTTCTTTCCTATTTACAGAGGGATTTTTTTTTAAAGCAGATATTTTTTTTTCTCCTTTTTAGTGAGTTTGGGATTGGATTTGTCAGTTTCATCTTTTTAACCCTCTGCCTCTTTAGACTATACATGGTGCAGCTGTGGGTCATGAAGAGGCATTTCTATCTAACCTCCCTTTTAAAATCAAGGATTCATCCCTCAATTGTTGTTGTTGTTGTTCTGTGCCGTCGAGTCGCCTGCGACTCATAGCGACCCTCTGTACCACAGCCCTAAACTCCGCTCTGTCCTGTGCCAATCGCACTGTCTCTGACACTCCCATCCCAATCATCCCTCAATAATGAAAATATAAATACATTTTATTTTATAATCAAGTGGAATTAAATTATGCTCTGGGAAAAAGATTCCCTAGACTCAAAGATATTCTTTAGAGAACCTTCTAGTAAGGTGTAAACAGGTAAAGATGCAAGAACAGAAACCAGCTATAAGAAGAGCTGCAGGTGCTGGGCTGGACGGGCCCTACAATGGATTCTAGACCCCTGAGCTGGATGACAGAGACAACGGTACTTACCTTCAAGGACTGCGTAAGAAGTCAATTAGGGGGCAGCGCCAGGGGCTGTCAAGACACTTCCAACTCACAACAGCCCTCAGCACCACAGGGACCCAGCGGGTCCTGGCCCTTCTCACAATCACTGCTCAGCCGAGTCTGTTGTTGAAACCATCGCTGCTGTCAGTCCCCTCGAAGCGCTTCCTTCCTCCCCTTCGCGGACCCTGTACTCCTCCCATCTGGTGTTCTTTCCCAAGGACTGCCCCACCCCAAGAACATGTCCAGAGTCCGTGAGATGAAGTCTCACCCCCTTTATCTCTAAGGAGCACTCTGGCTGCATTTCCTCCAAGACGAGTTCTTTTGGCAACGCGTGAGATATTCGCTTCTCTTCTCCTGACCCCACAGTTCTAACACATCCATCCTTCTTTGGTCTTCCTTCTTCATTGTCCAAACTTTCACATGCATATGAAAATATGTCTTGGGCGAACAACACAATACACGCACAAACATACAAAAATAAAGAATGTGCAAACAGTCAAATGTGAATTGCCGACTGACGCTGAATCTCGGTGATGCTGCGCATCACAAGGGCTTTGGGACCTCAGTCAGGTGATAAAACACGACATATGAAACACGCCGACATTCTCCAAAGATGTTACAGATAAGCTAGAATGACAGGCATCTGCTTGTGTTGACACATCACATCCTTGTGTTTGTATACACGTGGTGCTAACACCCCAAGACCCAGCGAGGTTAGAAATCAGGGCTCAGAGCCCTGGGAAGAAATTGTTGAGGTGCATTGCCTCTCACCCCGTGGGCTGTCTCTGGCCCCTGGTCCCCGCCATCCTGCCCCCGGGGAGCCTCTCTGAGCAGAGGCCCTTCATCAATTCTGCCTTTCCTGAATGCTTAGACTAAACTCTGTGTCTGTCAGCCAACAGATGGCACCTGCGGGCCTGGACGGCACTGGGAGCGGATGGCTGGTGTTTAGAGTCTGTGTTAGGGGCCCTCAGTTCAGCTCTGATTCACAGCAACCCTTGCCTGACCCTGCTCCTGCCTCATGGCTGCCACCGTGCTCCTGCCACCGCTCCATTTGGTTTGGGGCTTCCTCTTTTGTGGATCATCTACTTCTCCAGGCACGATGCCCTTCTCCAGGGACCGGACTCTTCTGATAACATGCACAAACGAGGTGAAAACTCTGAAAAGATGTGTGAACGGTTGAAATCTACCTTTGCGGCGACACGGGTTCCTGAGGAAGAAGGAACGTTCCAGCCGGCCCAGGGGAGGTGAGTGACCACTCCCACCCCTCAGTGTCCTGCTAGCCTGGGGCTTCTGTGTCCTAACAGGTAAAGGATTTCTCTCTAGCCGGGAAGGGGACATTGCAGGGAGGAAAGCTCACTAGGTACAAAGGTGACGTGGAAGTGGAAACCCACTCTGCCGTGGAACCTGGAAGGCAGAGAAGACTTTGCTTTGCGTCTGTGAACATTACCAGGAGCGCCTGGGCCCCAGGTGAGGGCTGGATGAAGAGAACAGTGGCCTAACCTTCTGCAGGGAGGCAGGATTTTCTCCTGGAATCTGTCCCCCTTGGACTCTTTGCAAAGGTGGCTGCAATTGTCTTTTCACTCGCCTTCCCACAGCCCATGTTCTTAACAACCCACATCACAGCCATCCACGTTACAAAACACAGCCGCCTCCTTTGGAGAAACCTCTCTCCTGTGCTGAGCAAGGCCAAGTCTTGGGACTGTCCCCTCGGACAGGCCTGTCAGCAGGAGGCTGGGGCTACTCCTCCTCCAGCCGGGATCCTGACAGAGGTTGTCCTCACAGAATGAGGCGGGCTGGTGTCCTGGGACCACGTGGAGGGGCCATGACGGTGCACACGGAGCAGAACGGAGCTGGGAAGGCCACCGCCTCAGCCTGAGTGCCCCCACCTCCTTTGGCACCTCCTGGGGACATGCAGTGACCTACCCACAATGGTCTCAACGACATGATACCACCAGCAAAACTCAAAGCCCAATGGCTCTTGCCAACACCTACCAAGGACAGCCCCACTGCCACCGAGTTAACTCCGCTGTGATTCTGATTCACAGCGACCCAGTTGGACAGGACAGAGCTGCCCCCCAGGGTTGCCAAGACTGTAAATCTTGATGGGAGTGGAGCGCCTCGTCATTCTCCTGCAGCGTCATTGCTGGTTTCCAACCAGTGACCTTCTGGTTAGAAGCCTAAAGCTTCATCTGCCGGCCCATGAGGCCTCCTTAATAAAACTGATGACTAGCATAAAAAGAAGGAATTTTTTACTTTTCAAAGAGAAGAGCGAACTGTGGGGGAGGGGTGGGCAGGGAGAAAAATGCAACAATGAGTGAATGGAAATACAAAATCTCTGTAAATGTTCATTTTAATAAATTTTTTAAAAATAGATCATTGAGTGGGAAACCAGTATACTATCTGCAGTTTCACCCAAACTGCAACCAAAAATTCAACACACACACACACACACGGATATGATAGAAAACTGCTAATAACCATTTATTGCTTTTACCCAGGAGAAGGTTTCATCCTCATAGGGAGGAGAGGGTGGGGACATAGTGAACCAGGGGTTCTCTGTAGTGGGGGTCACAATGTTGCCCCTGTTGTGATCCAACAAACAAGGCACTCAATGGCGTGGTCTCGCTGCGCTGTGTGTTCAGGGGCACCCTGAGTCAGCAGAGCCCCTGAGCTCCTGGGAGGAGGACACAGGCCCCCCTGGTGCTGATGGCCACACGGCGACTTCCCCTGGGCAGGAAGCAGGCCTACAACTCGGTGTCCGAGGCGTCCTGCTCCTCCTGCCTCTGTTTCCTCCTGCGGAGCTGGTGCTGCAGCTGCAGCTTGCTGGTGAAGAACAGCTCCTTCCAGCCGATGTCCTCGGCCAGCGCCTGCATGTGGGGCGTGATGGTGTCGCACGAAGCCTGGACGATCTGCTCCCACAGCCTGTCCGACTCGCACAGCTGAGGGGAGAGAGTCGGGGGTGGGTGACACGGCCTCAGGGCTGTGGTGGGGGCTGCCTCAAAGGTATCCACGTACAGACACAGGTGCTGGCCACCGGGACAGAGGTGACACTGAGTCCCCTGGAGGATGGCTTCTAACTCTCGGTGACATCAACGCACTGCTGTCCTGCGGGAACCAACTCTAGCTGCTCCCCCAGCTGTGGAGGCAATGAAGTGCCCAGGAGGGGACTGTCCACCTCTCACCCAGGGAGCCGCAGGTGGATTCGAACTGCCAGAGGTGATGCTTTCGGTCAGCTGCGCAACTCCCTCCAGGCTCTGTGGACCACACTCCGAGCTGCTGAAGGGAAAAGGGCAGCCATGACAGCGAAGAGCAAGAGAAGAGAGAGGTGAGAGAAGCAGCATCTGCCACGGAGTCTGTTCTGACGAGTGTGAGCCCCGGGTCAGAGCGGAACAGCTGGCTCTCCGCAGCAGGGCGCCCGGCCTTTCCTCTGAGGGGCCACTAACTGGACTCACACTGCCCTTCGCTTAGCAGCCCAGTATGCCACCCTCTGCACCACCCAGGAACTCCCTGGGAGAGACACCAAAAGTCACCACCAATGTGTCACCAGGCTCGTGGTGACCTTCCAGCAGGTTTCCTGTGAATCTTTCGGGGAGAGGAGTGCTCCTTTCTACCCTCAAGTCCTCCGTGGGGTGTAACTACTGCGCTTGCGTGCATGTCACGTTACACACTGTGCCCACCAGGGCTCTCTATGGGCAAGGAGAGAGGGCTTCAGACACGGTGCAGCTATGGGACATCCGAGCCCCCAGTGGAGTGGAGCAGACCCAGGGATCTGGGCTGGAGTAGATTGGGGAGGGAAGCCAGAACTCACTGTGTGGAATCACAGCCGTGTGGGGTGGCTGTGACCCCAAGTCACAGATGATCTCCAGTTACTGTGGTAAGGTCTTGAAATTTGTTAGTATTTCTTCCCCCCCCCAATTTGTGTGAAGCCAAATATAAAATTTAATATTATTAATAAACCAAATGCTCTATCAGGATATAAGGGAGGTGTAATACAGGCGCCAGGAATAGATGGTATAGATGCTGCCCAGAATGTGCTCACCAAGTTGTGCCAAGAAATCTGGACAACAACAACTTGGCCAACTGACTGGAAGATATCTATATTTGTTCCCATTCCAAAGAAGGGTGACCCAACCGAGTGTGGATACTACAGAACAATATCATTGATTTCACATGCAAGCAAGATTCTACTGAAGATTATCCAAAAACGACTAGAACAGCACATCAACAGAAAACTACCAGAAGTCCAGGCTGGGTTTAGAAGGGGTCGTGGTACTAGGGATATTGTAGCTAATGTTAGATGGATCTTAGCTGAAAGTAGGGTATACCAGAATAATGTCTATCTGTGTTTCACTGATTATGCAAAGGTGTTTGACTGTGTGGATCGTAACAAACTGTGGCTGACTCTGAGAAGAATGGGAATCCCAGAACATTTAATTGTGCTAATGTGAAACCTATACTTGGACCAAGAGGCAGTCGTCATAACAGAGCAGGGTAACACTGTATGGTTCAAAATTGGGAAGGGTGTATGCCAGGGGTGTGTCCTGTCTCCATACCTTTTCAACCTGTATGCAGAGCAGATTATCCGAGAGGCTGGGCTCTATGAGGAGAACTGTGGCATCAGGATTGGTGGAAGATCTATCAACAATCTGCATTATGAAGATGATACAACTTTGCGTGCTGAAACTGAGGAGGACCTCATGTACTTGCTGCGGAGGGTCAAGGACTGCAGCCTTCAGTATGGACTGAGGCTCAATGTCAAGAAGACAAAGATTCTCACCACTGGACCAATTGGTAGCGTCAGGATGGATGGCGAAGAGATTGAGATTGTTCACAGCTTCAGTTTGCTCAGCTCCACGGTCAACACTCTTGGCACCAACAGTCAGGAAATAAAAAAATGTATTGCGATGGGAAAGTCTGCTGTTAATGACCTCTCTAAAGTACTCAAGAGTAACGATGTCTCTCTGGAGACTAAGGTGTGCCTGATACAGGCCATGGTCTTTGCAATCTCTTGTTATACATCAGAGAGTTGGACAATGGCTAGGGAGGATAGAAGGAGAATTGATGCCTTTGAGCTGTGCTGTTGGAGAAGAGTATTGAATGTACCATGGACTGCCAGGAAAACAAACAGATTCATCCTGGAGAGGATTAAAGCAAGCAACTCCTTGGAGGCAAGGATTCTGGGGCTTCGTCTGACATACTTTGGGCATGTTGCAAGGAGGGACAGGTCCTTGGAGAGGAACATCGTGCTTGGGAGGGTGGAGGGACAGCGCAGGAGGGGAAGACCCTCTATGAGATGGATTGATTCAGTGACTGGGGTAATCGGGATGGGTGTGTCAGAGGCAATGAGATTGGCACAGGACAGAGCAGGGTTTAAGGCTGCTGTACATAGGGTCGCTATGCGTCGCAAATGACTCGATGGCACATAACAACAACAACAACAAACAATAGAGAAGAACTCCAACTTATCTGCAAAAGACTTCCCCATGATCCTTTGTTTCGTTTTCTACTCCCTTGTGATTATCCTTCATTTACCTTCATGTCATTCTCAATAAATACACAGAGAGGCGTGGCTTGGAGCTTCAGTCATCAGGACTGCTTGTCCCCTGTCTTTACGCTCTCTTACCTCATTCTTGGTTGTCTGTCTCATTATTACTTTACCCTCGGTCTGCCACACTATTTATTTACTGAATATAGCATGGACTGCTAGGAGAACAAACAGGTTTGTCCTGGAGAGGGTGAAGCCAGAGTGTTCCCTGGAGTCAAGGATTCTGAAGCATCGTCTGACACACTTTACATACTCTACAACTATCGACATTTATCAAAGTTCATAGAGTTTCCAGAGGCATGTTGTTTAGGAAGTGGATGCCACTCCTGCTTCTAAACCTGTAATAGTATGTTATTGTTGTTATGTGTCATTGAGTCCCTTGGCACTAGCAATTTAAAAAATCAAAAGACTTGTTACATTGGGAAATTCTGCTGTTAGGGACCTCTCCAAAGTGCTAAGGAGCAATGATGTAAAGTTTAAAGACATCTAAGAGATTTAAAGACTAAGGTGTGCCTGATCCAAGCCATGCTCTTCACAATTACTCAGTATGTATCTGAAAGCTGGACAATGACTAGGGATGACAGCAGGATTATTGATGCCTTTGAGTTGGGGTGTTGAAGAAGAGCACTGAATATGCTATGGATTGTCAAGAGAACAAACTGGTCCATCTTGGAGAAAGTGAAATGAGAATGCTTCTGAAAAGCTAGGATGGTGGAACTCAGTCTCGGAGATGATGAGGATGGCGGACGGTAGGACAGGGTTCAGACGTGTTGTCCACTGGGTTGCTATGAGTGGCAGTCAACTCGATGGCATAGAACAACAATGGTCATGTTGCAAGAATGGCCTGTTCTTGGAAAAAGGTATTCTGGGAAAGGCAGAGGGTCAGAGAAAGACAGGAAGACCTTGGATGAGATAGATTGAATTAGGAACTGCTACAATAGGCTCAAATATTTCACCAACTGTGAGGATGGCACAGGGCCAGACAGCATTTTATCCTGTTACCTATAAAGGGTCATTAAGAGTCTACACAGACTGCATGGCGCCCAAAACAACAAAAACAACAAATGTAAAAACAAGAAAGCTCTCAGAAAATGTCTTAGTAAGAGCTAAAACAGTATTCAGGACCTCCTCTGGAAGAGCTGAACTCTACCTCTACTCCAGACAGTTACTGCTCCACGTATTAGGTGTTGCCGAGCCAACTACCACTCAGAACAACAACAGACCTGAGCCTTGCCCCATCCCACACCACTCCCAGGATGTCCGCTACGCCCAAGCCCAGTGATGCAGTCCCTGTAGCAAGTCACCTTGTTGAAGGTCTTCCTGTCTTTCTCTGACCTCCTACTTTTTCATTCTCTTTCTCTGACCCTCTACTTTTCGCAGGATGATGACTTTTCCCAAAGATTGGCCCTTCCTGATAACATGCCCAATATGTGAACTGAGGTTTCACCACTGTTGCCGCTATAGATCACCCTAGCTGCAGTCCCTCCAAGATAGACTTGTAGACTTGTTTGTTCTTTTGGCAGTCCATGGTATAGTTAACACTCTTCTCCAGTACCAAATCAAAGGCATCAATTCTTTTTTGGTTTTCCTTAGTCAAAGTCCAATTTTTATAAGTATATGAAGCAAATACCAGAAGAATGTCTATCTGTGCTTCATTGACTATGCAAAGGCTTTTGACTGTGTGGATCACAACAAGCTGGGAATCCCAGAACATTTGATTGTGCTAATGTGAAACCTATACTTGGTTTACAGAACAGGGAGACACTACATGGTTCAAAATCAAGAAAGGAGTCCATCAAGGATGTATTTTGTCTCCATACCTTTTCAATCTGTATGCAGAACAGATCATCTAAGATGCTAGGCTGTACGAGGAGAAATGTGGCATCAGGATTGGTGGA
>NW_006399837.1:13443201-13471322 GCF_000299155.1 Elephantulus edwardii | reverse complement strand
AGGGTCGCTATGAGTCACTAATGACTCGATGGCACATAACAACAACAACATGAAGCAAATGAAAATATCATGGCATGGATGTGTTTAAACTGACGTTCTTTCGTACTTTAAGGGGTCTTTGAGAGAAAATCTTCCCAGTGCTGCACATCTTTTGATTTCCTGACTGCTGGGACCGTGGATGTTGCTTGGAGAATCCAAGTAAAGCTGTAAAAATGAGATCATAGACAATTTCAGTCTTTTTCCCCATCCATCATTATATTGGCCCAATAGTGAGGATTTTTGTCTTCTTGATATTGAGATGTGATCCATATTGAAGGTCTCTGATCTTCTGCAGCAAGTGTTTCAAGTCCTCTTCACTTTTTGCAAGCAAGGTTGTGTCCCCTGCATATTGAAGGTTGCTGATAAATCTTTCTCCAATCCTGACGCCACATTTTTCATCAGATAGACCAGTTTCTCAAGTTATTTACTCAGCATACAGATTGGATGGGTATGGAGAGATCCCGGATGTACACTTTTCTTTATTTTAAATCATGCAGTATTCTCTCGTTTTGCTCAGACAGTTGCTTCTTGGTCAAGGTATAGGTTTTACATGAGCGCAACTGAGATCTGAGATTCCCATTCTTCTCAATGTTAGCCATAATTTGTTATAATCCACAGAGTCAAGTGTCTTTGCATAGAGAAGGAAACACAAGTAACCCTCTTCCTCTTATTCTCTGCTTTCCGACAAGATCTACCCAACATCAGCAATGCTATCCCTCATTCACAATGTATCTCAGGGCACGAGCGGGTCTCGTATAACAGATTACATGGAAAACTACAGTCAGGCTTGGGGAGGAGGCTGGATTTGTCAGAAGGGAGCTGCTGTTTTCACCAGCATAACCTCACTTCAAGGAGCCCTGCTGGCATGGTGGTTTAAGAGCTCAGGAGCTAACCGAAAGGTCAGCAAGTCAAGCCCATCCAGCCGTCCCATCCAGCCGTCCCATCCAGCCGTTCTGCCGAGGAATGTGCTCCCCAGGATAATTTTCCGCTTTAGAAACCCTCTGGGCTCTGCTCTGTCCTCCTGTCCTCCGGGGTCACTGGGAGTCACAGCTCCACAGGGGCAGATCTGGGTCTTAGTAACTGCATTTCTGACTCAACATACTTTATATTGACCATATTTTCAGAGAGCATTCTAGGCTGATCCATAAAGCACTCTTCCTCTAAGACCTCCAAGCCTCAGGATGTTTTCATTTGGCGGATACCTAACTGCAGGATGCATCTGATGCAGGTTCCAGCTCCATCCCCAGAGCACAGCTAATCATGGGCTTGGCGCCCTCTGGTGGTGGTGTATGCACCAAACAGCGGTACCCAAACCTGCCTCACCCCACCCCCACCCCACCCCCAGTACCCATCAGTGGGAGTTCTGGTGACCCTCCATGCGGTTCGACCACCTATAAATCCTTGTGGGAGAAGACTGCCAATCTTTTCTCCGAGGATTAGGCAGCGAATTCTAACCGCTGGAGACTACTGTAAATCCACCAGTGTAAATCTATTGTCTGTGAACAAAAGAGATAATAGAGTATCTCTCTGCAAGATAGGTCAGACCTACAGAGACTATGAATCTCCTCCCCTGCAAGTTACAGCTTCTGTAAACCCGCTGAAGGGTCAGCTGTGAGTCAGTTCCGACTGGACAACACAGCACAGCAGCAATGTCCAACACAGGATGTCTGTGTTAACAAACAGGTGGATTTAGCTTAATGGAAAAGTCTGTTTCATCCCTGCCTTTCTCAACTCATTATAGGTTGAAACCTCATTCACAAACCAACCATGCTGTTCTGCTGAACTACTGGTATAACCTCCCCCCTTCTTCAAAGCAAGGAAGGAGAGAGGGACTAAGACTGAGAGCAAGAAGAACAGTAATAACGTACTGAGTTGCAAGATTTAAACATCAAAAGTAAATGTAATAACCAGCAAAAGGTGCATGAAGTAGTCTAAGGAGGGAAGGAGAGAGCGTAGGGGGCTGAGGTGAGGAATCGTGGGGCCACAGAACTGGGTGAGCAGTTGGGAAGAGGGGAGGGAAATGGGAAAGATCTAGTAGGGACCTGAAAATGGGTAACAGTTGGCACAGATCAGGAACAGTTGTAAAATCAACAACACTGAAGTGACAGCAGGTCATTGGGAGGACACAATACTGAGTGGCAATGGACACAGCTTAGAGAGAAGACAGTGACTCGAGGTAAGGAATCAGTTCCACAGCCCGTTTCCTCTCCAGGCCGTGACAGAACCTTTCTGATTCCCATCTGCTGCTGTTGCTAGGTGCCATCTGTCTCTGCAGGGGCAGAGGAGAGGACAGGGCAGTAGCTGGGGCAATCCCATCAAAACCACACATTCTATTTTTATTGCTGTTGTTATGCACCGCTGGGTCAGGACCGACCCACAAATGACTCTCCGGTAGGTTTTCAGTTAGAGGCAGTTAACTGCACGGGAGATAGTTGCCCAGCATTCTCTCACGGAACAGCTGCTGGATTTGAACCATGTTCCTTTGGGTTGCCAGAGCAACACCTTACCACTAGGCCACCAAAGCTCCCCACTATGAGACAGGTAATTTGCCAAAGGGCTGAAGACATTACTGCGGAAAGGAAGATGAAGGTTTAGCAGTCGCCGCTTGCCTTGTTCTCTTACGTTGCTCTGTGTTGCCATGAGCCAATTCCCTTGAGTTGGAATGCCCCCCCCCATCTTTCAGATGACTAAGTGAACTCCTATTTCCTCCTCAAAACCCGGACAAAATAACCCACTTCCATGAAGCCAGGCAGTGGGAATCACCGGACAGGGGAGTTGAGTTCCTTGAGGGCAAGCCAGCGCCCCTGGAGCAGCAGGTACTAAACCCGTTAAGGAAAGAAAGGGAAATAATAAATGAAGGAAGGGTGCATTTTCGAAAACCAACTTTGGAAAAGGCGCAGCCAAAATTCCAGAGCTCCCAGAGCGTTGACTGTTACCTTTGAGAATCTGCGCGATGTTTGGGAAAGCCTGGCAATATCCTCAAGATCCAGGTAAGAAATGATGGTCAGGAGCAAGTCGTCTGGGAGTCGCTCCAGGAAGTCGAAATGACCACTGCACAAATTGATGACATACTCTAATATTCGTGACCCAAATACTAAGGCGATCTGAACTGCAATTCAAAGAAAGCGACATGGTTACCGGGTGCAGGGGCAGCCCCCTCCCCCGGTGGTGCTCAGTTAGGCTGAGTGGTCCCAGCTCTCCCCCAGCTGCCTCGATGACCACGACGGGCAGATGTGAGCACTCATGTCCACTTACCCCCCCTGCCCCGCCATCAGAATCTTTTGGAGGCTTTCACCTGTCAACACAACTCCTCATCACACCAGAAGCAGCCTCTGGACTACGCTAGTGACCTGAACTCTCACCCAAAGCTGCCCAGTAGGAACAGACTCACAGCTGACCCTCCAGCGGGTTTTCAGATGCTGCAAAGCACATGCGGAGACTGCCCAGCTCCTCCAGCGGAGCAGCTGCTGGGCTCAAACCGCCTCTCTTTGGGCTGGCAGCACAACTCCTCATCCACTAGGCCATCTGAGCTCACCGACTGAACGGCCTGTGTTTGTCTGTGTCCATGGGGACCGCACACACTCCCAGAGGGAAGAGATGCTGGTGCGCTCCACTAGGACCACGCTGCTGTGGTTGTGCACTGCTGACGTGTAACTGACCCTCCCTCGGGTTTTCAGAGTTTGCCCGTCACACAGGAGAGTGCCCGTCGTCCTATCCTCCCGTGGAGCTCACAGACTCGAACTGCCTGCCTTTGAGCTGTCAGCACAGTTCATTATGACTAGAAATCCCAACCCAAATCTACTGATTCTGCCTCAAAGCCACCTTATGGGACTGAGTAGAGCTGCCCCATAGGGTTCCCAGACTTTATTAGTGTTTTCGGAAGCCAACTGCCCACATCTTTCTCACTTGGAGCGGCTTGTGTATTTGAACTGTCAACCTTTTGGTTAACAGCCCGGTGCTTAACTCCTGCACCACTTGGGCCCCTTGGAACACATTCATGCCTCTTGATAAGAATTTTCCCCCCTCTTATTTTCCATACATTGTTCCCCTGCTAGATGTTCTTCCTCCCTCTCCACCTTCTTTCAGCCTCATTTTTATGCAAAATATAAAAAGAAGCAGAGGGGAAAAAAATACACGGATACTTTCATGAAAAATGTTTTTAATTCTCAGGTTTTTCATGTCCTTCAGTTATTTCTAAATTAGGGAGCCATTCATAAGGGGATAAGCAAGACCACGGCTAATAAGGAAACTGACCCTTTCATGATCAATGAAGAGGTTACTTCTGGAAGGGCACCCGTTCAAATTTCCAACTCTGGTGGCGACTCTGTCTGCATTGTCCCCTGGGGAGCTGGGCTAACCCAAAGGCCCTGCCCTTCCGGCAATTCTAATCCACCAGCAGGTCCAAGGCAAGGATGAACACTCTCCTCCTGTGAGAGTTACGGCCTCGGAAACCGGTGGAAGGTGGGCTCTGAGTCCATGTCAACTGGATACCAGTGAGTTCTGCTACACAGACTTGCTTGTCTTCTTTTTAACAGGAACATTTGCATTTCAGTGTAGCAGACTTTTAGTACTCTTCAATCCAAGAAAAAAACCAAGTTCAGACAACTGCTGCTTCCTGGGATCTGCCATCTTCCCCCTCTGTGTTTGCTCATCCTTCTGCAGTCAGCCTGCACCACCAGCAGAGGCTGTGGAAATACTAAGAAGGAAGGAAGGGAGATGAGAAGGAGGAAAGGAGGAAGAGGGGAGGGAGAGAGAGAAGGATGGAGGGGAGAGAAAGGGAGGGAGGGAGAGGGCGAAAGAGAAGGGAGGGCGGGAGGGAATGAGAGGGAGAGGGAAAGAGAGGAAGGGAGGGAGGAAGAGGCGCGTGTGTGAGAGATGGAAGGATGGAAGAGGAGAGAGAGGGAGGGAGGGAGACAGGAAGAGGGGAGAGGGAGAAGGAGAGGACGAGGGAGAGAGAAAGGGGAGAGAGACATAAAGGATGGAAGGATGGAAGAGGAGAGAGAGAGGGAGAGAGAGTGCATGAGAAGGAGAGAGGGAAGGAGGGAAAGACAGGGAGGGAGGGAGGGAGGGAGGGGGAGATAGAGAGGGAGAGAGAGGAGAGGCAGGTGAGGCAAGAGAGGCCAGGTGAGGAGAGGAGACGGAGGGAGGGAGAGGGAGAGAGAGAAATAAGAGGGTAGAAAAGGAAGAGGGTGGAAGATCGTGGTGAAGATGAAGGTCAGAGAAAGGAAGGAAGATCTCCAAGAAGACGGAGGGGCACAGTGACTGCAACAACAGACAGCTTATCAGAGACCATGAGGTGCAGGGTTTGAGTCTGTCATCCACGGGGGTCACGGTGGGTTGTAGTCGACTTGATGACACCTCACAACCACAACCTTGCAGTCAGGAAAACAGGCTGCTGAGTGAGCGGGTGAGTCCGTCCCAGGGGTCCCATCGCCTGGACTTCCCCCGTGTGTCTGGAAATGTCTTCACACTCACAGTTCCTCCTCCTCACTCTGAAAGCCCCACTACAACCAGCTGTTACGGATTTAATGATAACCTCCCAGACTGTGTTCTAAATCCTAACTGGCCTGGGGCTCTGTGTGTTTCTTGTCGGCGGCTGACTGAAAGCTCGCAGTTTGAATCTACTGGCTGCTCAGTCCGTAGGGAATGTGGGCATCTCCTCCTGTTGAGATTTGCAGCCTTGTGAAGTCAGTGGCCCGTCACTGTCTCACTGTCATTTGGAATGGACTGTTGGAACGTAGGTTTTGTCTTGAGTGTAGGCCTGTTATAAGCCCATCTGGGAATGGGCTGTCTTTGTTGGTTGATGGGACAGTATTAGGGTTGCTCTTGGGTGTCGCTGAGTTGCCTATGACTCCTTGCAACTCTGTGAATAAAGGCTCTGAACCCTGTCCTGTTCTGATCCAACCTCACTGTCTATGACACACCTGACTTCACTGTGATAAGCCATCTCATCCAGGGTCTTCCTCTGTGCCGATCTCTACCTTCCCGAGCAATGACGTGAATCAAATTGTGGCTAACATTGAGAAAAATGAGAATCCCAGAACACTTGATGATGCTTATGTGAAACCTGTACCAAGACTAGATGTTGTTGTCTGAATAGAGCAAGGGAACACTGCTTGGTTCAAAATCAAGAAAGGAATGCATCAGGGAGGTTTTCTTTTTCTGTACCTTTTCATCTATATGAAGAATGGATCATTCAAGAGGCTGGACTGTATGGAGAAGAATGTGTCATCAGCATTGGAGGAAGATTCATCTACAATCTGTGTTATGTAGATGACACAACCTTGTTCACTGAAACTCAGGAGGGCTTGATGTTTGCTGCAGAAAGTCAAGAACTGCAGCCTTCAATATGGATTGCATCGTGGTTCGAATCCACCAGATGCTCGGCTGGAGAAGGAGGGACAATCTCCTCCTGTACCTGTCAGATCTGATTTGACGGTACACACATACAAAATAGCAATAATAAGAAAAAATTTAAAAAAAAATATGGATTGCATCTCAACATCAAGAATGCAAAGATCCTAACCACTGAGCCAAGAGGCAGTATCTTGACAGGTGGAGAAAAGACTGAGATTGTTAACGATTTCCTTTCCTGTTTAGCCTGGAATATTCCTTCTGGGGCAAATAGAATGGGACCCTCCGGACCACTGGGCTCCCTGCAGAAGCAGTCAGACTGTGATCCTGGAGGCTGGGCTCTCAGCTTTCAGAAGGCAGGTAAGGTGAGCGCATATTTATGTAAAAGCCCTGATGGTGCTGGCTTCCAAGAGCCAGTTGTCTAAGATTTCCCTTCCAAATAAGTTGGCCCAGCTTTCTACAGGTATTAAGAACTTAAATTGCTTCTGAATTCCAAGTACCTGGCCATTTCCAGCATTTCTACATTTCCAGGGCTTTCTTGGGGAGAGTGGGGGATATACAGCCTCCCTGAGGAAAACTGGATAAATTATGTTTACTGCATCGAAGTCTATGAGGGAGAGAATAGTTTAAAAGTATTATATTATAGGGCATTATGTTTATCGTAAGAGTACAGAATGAGGGTTGCAGAGTGGATTATATTTGGGGTGGGGGTGGGGTTTGGGAGGTGTGTGTGGTGGGGGATTGTGTACCAATGAAGGAGTTTTTCTTTTGCTTTTCAAGGAGAGGAGTGAACGGGTGGGGGGAGGGTGGAAGGGTAGGAGGGGTGGGGAGAAAAGTGCAACAATGAATGAATGGAATTCCAAAATCTCTCTAGATGTTCACTGACATTTAAAAAAATAAAAATATTAACTAAAAAAAAAAAAACAAACACCAAAACACAGCCTCCAAGGACAGGTGTTATGAAGACTCCTTGGTGAACATGTAAACAGCGTGGCTGTCAGGGGTGCAGCCATGTCTAACCTCCACTAACTTCACAAGGGGGAAGGGTCCCCATCGACAACATACATCTGATTCCCATGGGGCCAGACATGCCCCCGCCCCATGCTCCCCGGAATTCCTTCTACCAATTGTAAGCACTACCCTTCCTTCCAGCGCTCTCCTCCTGGCTCCGCTAGTCCACGGCAGTTCTGTTCAGGCCACACAGAACTCAGGTGATACTCACAATTATGGGGTTAGGGGAGTAAGAGGCTGAGATTCAAGTTGGAACAGGATACAGTTCTTCGTCAGGACAGCTTCCCAGGTGAGCTCGCAGGCCCTCAGACAGCTATCTTCCGGGCTTTGGGGCTCTGTTAGACAGCTGGGTGTTACAGAAGTGCTGTGCTCTCCCCCAGAGCCCTCCAGGAAGCCTGGGTGAAGGCCCCTGTCTGGCTCCTTGGCACGGTTGTTTCATTTCAGCTGTCTCCCACTGATGTCCGGTTCTCCGCGACCATTTCTGGCGCTGCTCTTGGTCTATATCCATCTTACTGAGAAACCTCTGTCCCCAAAGGATGCTGGCTGCACTCTCCACCACTAAACCTGATCACCTGAAACCTGATGGGATGACAAGACTCACTAATCTCCTCATCAGTAGTCTATATACTTTGCAAGTTTCTGCCCACAAAGTGCTATATTCACATTATTAGCATAGTCACATTATTAGCATATTGTGGTGCTGTCGAAAAATAATGAATGATCCCACGGCTGGGCTGCCGAGAGAGCAAGTCTATCTTGGAGGAAGTGCAACCAAGGTGGTCCACAGAGGCAAGGATGGTGAAAGTTTATCTCACATACTTTGGGCAAATCTTGGAACAAGGACATCATGGTGGGAAACGCAGAAGGTCAAAGAGAGGAAACCCTCGATGAGATGAACTGATACAGTGCCTGAAACAACGGGCATGCTGAAAACAGTGAGGGTGGCACCGGACAGGGCAAAGCTTTGACGTGGTGCTCAAAGGGTTGCTTTCCGGGGTAGCTGACTGGGCAGTATGTAACAATAACACTACCCAACTCTGCGATGAACATCAAATTAAATGGTTAGGAAAGACATTCTCCACAATCATCCACTGCACCGCAGCCCATCAGGAGAATAAAAAGAAGACCAGGGCTTACTCACTGGTTGGAAGTTCAAGGGAACAAAGAGAAGGAAAGAGCCCTTTCAATGTAACTGGAGACATGTGTTTGAACAATTCAAGATACTCAAAAGACATTCAAAGTATCTGGAGGTGTTTTTTAGAAAGTGTCTACCAACGAAGTCTTTAAAAAAATTTTAATTTATCATTTTTTTGTCCTTTTTATTGTGATCTGGGTTAATGTTTACAAAGCAAATTAATATTCCATCCAACCTTTCATGCACATTTTGTTCATTAACATTAATTT
This sequence comes from Elephantulus edwardii, assembly GCF_000299155.1. Lineage (NCBI taxonomy): Eukaryota > Metazoa > Chordata > Mammalia > Macroscelidea > Macroscelididae > Elephantulus > Elephantulus edwardii. The sequence continues at coordinate 13,462,514 of NW_006399837.1, read as the reverse complement.
CAATACTCAGTGTAACTGTACTTTCCCTCCTTAACTCCCTGGAATCCTTCAGGGTTCTGATTTCCATAATCCCTCTGTATCTCCTGTGCCTTTTCTTTCTTTAGGGATACTGTGCTCATCAGCCTCTTAACCACTAAAACCTTTAAAGCTGTGAAGTTTCAGAACATACACACTTATACACGAACTACAATGACTTCAAAGTGGATGAGTTAGACGTATTTAGAAAATAATTTGCTTGGCTCTCCACCCCTTCATATATCTAGTACTTATTTCTTTTGAAATAAAAAAATAAATAAATTCCATTTTGAAAAATAAAATCCGTGTTTTCACAGTAGATCATGTGGTGGCTGGGATCCCAGACGGTTCTGGTGATTCTTGTGGACTCACTCCTCTGTCCCAGACTGAACAGGGCCAGTCAGGGTCTTAGTCCTCTAGTGCTGGTGTATCACCGAAGAAAGGCTTTAACAAACAGATTTATCCTCAGGAGATGAAAAGTCTGAATTCAGGACGTCCGCTGTCGGGGAAAGCTCTCTGCCAGTTCTGGAGAAGGCCTCTGTTTCCTTCAGCATCCGCAGATCGGGCATTCCTTGGAAGTCTCCCTGTGTCCTGGCCTTCTCCAGTGTCAGGGAGCTTCGCAGAGCAGAGATTGAGTCCAAAATGACACCCTCGACTCCTGACAATTTCCTCCTGGGGGTACCACGGCCCCTCCTCTCAACTGGCTTCCCTCTCTTTTTGGTTCTAATGAGAAAGGGATGCTTCAGGGAGAATCCCTTTGCCTCAGACCAGGTTTGTTGCGTTCTACCTTCATCTTCTTGCGACTATTTGGCTTATCAGATCATAGGGGATCATTTACATAGCTTCACATGTAAGAATTACATACATGACAACCAGTGCAATCACATGGTGGAAATGCTATGCCAAGGCTCTGCTGTAAGATACTGAGTCACTGGCCTTGCTTCTCTGTTTAAGTGACTTCCACACACACTTAACAGCACTACATGAGATCCTGGTGCCAGGAAATCAAAGCCTCCTGACAACACCACCACTGATGCATTTATCCAGTATATGAGCCACTGTGGATTTGGATCCTCCGGCCTCAACCCTGTCCTCAGATGACTCAGGTACCAAGTGATGGCAATCCTGTTAGACAAAGAATCAGAACCATTCTGCTAAGGAGCTCCCAAATTCCTGACCCTGAGAAACGCTGTGTGATAATAATGCCTGTGACTGTTTACGTCATTAGCTTTTAGAGTCATTTGTTATTCCATAGGAGATAATGTCCTTTCTCCATACCCATCCAATTGGTATGATGAGCAATATTGGAGAATCTGGGCTCTAGAAAAAGAAGTAGCATCAAGGTTGGAGCACGACTCATCAATAACCTTTGTTATCTGATGATACAACCTTGTTTGCTGAAAGTCAGGAGGACTTGAAGCACTTGCTGCAGAAGATCAAAGAATACAGCCTTCAATATGGATTGCATCTCAACATCAAGAAACAAAAATTCTCACCATGGTCTGAGAAGGAATCATGAAGATGGAAAATATACTGAAACTGTCAATGACTTCCTCTTACTTGGACCCACACTCAACACACCTGGTACCAGCAGTGAGGAGATCAGGAGAGGTATTGATTGCATTGACAGGTCTACAGTTAGGGACCTCTCCATATTATTGAGAAGTAATGACATTAGTTTGAGGACTAACATATGCCTGATTCAGGTCACTGTGTTTTCAATCACTTGCTGTGCTGCTGAGAGCCGGGCAATGAATAAGGACGACAGAAGAATTGATGCCTTTGAACTGTGGTGTCACAGGAAAACACTGACTATCCATGGACTGCAAAAAGAACAAACAGGTATGTCTTGGAGAAGGTGCAGCCAGGGTGCTCCTTGGAGGCAAAGACCAAACATCATCCCACATACTTCGGGCATGCTGCTAGAAGAGGCTATTCACTAACGAGGGGCATCAAGCTTAGGAAGGTGGAGGAAATGCAGAGAGGGAGACCTTCATCCACGTGGACTGACACAGCGACTGCAGCAATGGGATCAAGTGTGTCAGAGGTCGTGAGGACGGCACAAGGTAAGGTTCAGATCTGTTGTTCATGTGGTTGCTGGAGGTACTCAACTCGACAGCACCTAACAACTACTGGCCTTTCAGTTAGCAGCACAGCACATAACACTGTGCTTGCTATAATTTAATATGTATTTTGAGGGGACACAATTCAATTCACGACACCACCTAGTAAGCTGTACTAAGTAAGGGATGAACATGCCGATTTCTTCTTGCAGCTTCAAGTAAAATGTGATAAGATGACGACAAGTTAAATGAAAGGTCTTTAAACTAAAAGGAGCCACAATGTGCTGATTTTCAGCACTCTCTGCCTTTTTATATGGGGAAACAATGTTCAGATTAAGAACTGGCTTTCACAATCCCAGAGGTATGCGGTTTGAATCCACCAAAGGCTCTGCTGGAGAAGGAGAGGCAATCTCCTCCTGGACCAGTCAGATCTGATTTGATGGTACACACACATAAAAATAATAAAACATTAAAAAAAAAAAAAAAAACTGGCTTCCAGACAAAGATGAAATACAAGGACTACTGGGAAAACATGACATCAAGATGACACTGAGGGTGTGGTTGTAAAGTGCTTTGTTATGAACTATCCAGTTAGACATTAGGACTTTTATGACACTTGGTCTCACATGTTTTAGGTGGGTTATTAAGTCAGTCCTCAGAAATGGACATCATGCTTAGAAAAGTGGAGGGTGAAAGAAGAAGAAAAAAGAGGAAGGTCCTCAACGAGATTAACTGCCACAGTGACTGTAACAACGGGTTCAACTGTATCAGAGATGATGGGGATGACACAGGATAGGACAAGGTTCAGACTCATTGTTCACAGAGGTGCTATCAAGTGTCCTCAACTTGAAAGCATCTAACAACAAAGGGTGAGCCTATCCACCAAGGGTTTGGCTATCTTACCAATCTGCAAGAGGATTGGCTAGATCACCATCCACAAGGGGGTTGGCTTGTCTCACCACCAAACTGAGTTATTCAGCACCAGGAGCATTAGACGTTTTCCACTAGCCAAGAGGAGAAGACACCTCACCATCAGGCAAAGAGCAGTCAAGAGGGCCTACAGAACCAACAGCCAGCCACAGCAGAGAACCAGAGACTTGACGTGAGACAGAACCAGAGACTTGACGTGAGACAGAACCAGAGACTTGACGTGAGACAGAACCAGAGACTTGACGTGAGACAGAACCAGAGACTTGACGTGAGCTGGGACCTTGGAACTGCTACACCATTGGAACTGCAGCTAAGAGCCTTTGCCTATGTCTGTTGGACAACTGGGGATAGGGGCATCATTCTCAGGACTGAGAACTTTGTAACACTGGTCTAAAGCTGTGAGGCTCAAGGCTGGGGTGCCTGCGAGCACATTTTGGAAGCTGTTCTGACTATATTCTGCTACTTACTTGGATGATAACTTTTTGACTTCCCCAATATGGTTTTGTGTGCTCTGTGCACTATCACGTTTGGACCCAGGAAAGCAGTAAGATTTGTGTTGAGATGAGTACAAAGAGGTATGGAAACGTGGGGAACATGTCTGACTTACGGGAATTGGTCTTGTATTGTTGATGCTGTTGATGGGGACAGCTCCCTTGTATGACACTGGTAAAGGTCAGATGTGGCTGTCCTCACACAGCCTTTGCTCTTTTTTACCGTACCTAACTATAACAAATGACAAACATATGAAAGACACTAAATTTACTAGTTATCAGGAAAATTCTAATTAAATATGATGCCATTTCCACTGTCTGACCAGAAAAGATTAACAAGGTTAGCAATATCTAGTTAATAATGGCAAAGGTATAAGAAAGATCCTCTATCCCCCTTGGCTGAAGTGTAATTAACAGCACCTTTGGGAGGGCCATTTGTGAGGTCAGTGAGGTAATGGTATGTGATGTAAGTTGTGAATTGCTCAAACTTGAAAGAACTACTCTGATATAAAGATATTTCTTAATCTTATTTTACATACAAAGTAGAAATAATGGCAATTGCCCAATTTACTCATGTGCTCAGAGTACCCAGTTATAAAGGTCGGAGTTGTCCACAGCATCCATGCTCCTTCCCATGGCAGTGATGTTCACGGTGGCTTACAGAAATGCTTGGCATCCCTTGTCAGGTTAGCCTAGAACTAGCCAAAGTTTTCAAGAATTCACCTCGTCCAGTAAAATTCAGAGCATCTATCACCAGGTGTAACACCCATAGCTGTGGACTCAGCAATGTCACATCTAGGAATCTATTCAACTAAGAGGCTCATGAAATGGGAAAAGAGAAAGAAGCTCCAGATTATTTTTAAACATTTTAAGAACAATTAAACATCAGGAACAATGCAAAAATTGTTTATTTGCACAATGGAGTATCACATGGTCTTTGAAAAGAATGATGTGCTTTTCAATGTATCCTAACCCTCAAGTTACCAAACCCAACTCATTGTTGAGTTGATTCTGACGCACTCTGACCCTGTGCAGGTATAACAGGAGCAAATGCAGCGTTAGGATGGCCGAGTCTGGTTTCTACTAACTCCACAAAGGGGAACTGTCGCCACTGATAACATCCTCAGGACCAAAAGAACAGCTACAAGGTCCGACAGCCCCTCACCTCCCCCGCCACACCTACTTCTACTAATCACGGGGTCTGATATTCATTGCAAGTTGACTCAGAGCCTTGACTTTACTCAGAGGTGTGGGGTTTATTAAGGAAGTAAACTGGAGGTGGGGGAAGCAAAGGGTATCACCCAGTGAAAGTCCAGGTTCAGTCTACCAACATGAACCATAGAGGATATCATGGTTGGGAAAGCAGGGACCAGTTAAAAAAGGCAAGACCTCCAATGAGATGGTCCGGCAGCATGGCTGCAGCAATGGGCTCAGAGAGAGCAATAGTTTTGAGGATGGTGCAGGGCTGCACAACATTCTGAGTGTACATGGAGTTGCTATGGGAGGCTGACTCCATGGGACCTCACAACAACAACAGCTTAGTGCATATGTGATAATGAAACATGTCCTGGAAGATACAGCTTCCAGGGCAGAGGCGGCTGTTGTTTTCTATACAGTGTCTAAGACTCGGTGCTGTGGTGGTTAAGCATTTGTTTGCTAAAGTCACAGCTGGTGGTTCAAACTCACCAGACAAGCCACAGAAGGAGGATGTAACGGTCCACACCTCTGTAAACATTTATAGTCTAGGAAACCCTATGGAAACCCAATTCTACACAGTGCGACAGGGTGGCTGTGGGTCAGAATCCACTTGATGGCAATGAGTTATACTATCTACCAATGAGTTATACTATACTTGGCAGAGACCTGAACAGAAAGCAAATCATGGAGTCATCTTGGAAAAGCACATTCTTAGCAAAGGTATCAGCTAGTGCCAAGGCCTTGAAGTCAGAATAGCCTTAACTTATTCAGAAAACAACAAGGAAGCCAGTCTGCTTGGAGCTGAGCAAGGCCAGACAGAGGGGAGAGGAGTTGAGAAGCAACACATGCTGGCCAGGATGTGGAGAGACTAGGGGTCTGACACTGCTGGTGGGAAGGTGAGACAGTGGTGTCACTATGGAAAGCAGGTGGACACGCCCTTAGAAGGTTTGGAATAGACATACTGCACGTACAATCCAGCAATCTCACTGCTAGGAATCTATCTCAAAGAAATAAGAACTCCAACATGTGCATGTTTACTGCAACAGTATTTACAATAGCAAAGAATTGGTAAAAACACAAGTGTTCACTTTGGATGAATGAATGGATGGATGGATGGATGGATGGATGGATGAAGGGCTGAAGAAACTATGGTACATCCACACAATGGTGCAGGAGGCATCCCTGAAATACTGCACAACAGGAATGAATGCAGAACAAATGATCCTGAGTGACAGATGTCAGCAATGAAAGTACAATTAAGATATAAGACCACGATTAGAAAAAGCTAAGGAAAAAGCTACACACAGAATCCAACCTGAAGGATTAACAAGGATGAGAAAGGAGTGAGAGGGAGGTAAAAATATATAGTTAGAGGAAGAGAGTTAGATAAAGAGGAATACACAGTAAGGTGATGATTAGACATTGTCAGAAATTAATTACATTAACCAATGGCAATTAATGCTATAAAACATGTTTATGAGTGACTGAATACAAAACTAGTGTGGGTACCTTCTTTTGTTTATTTGCTATTAAACTGAGAAGAAAAAAGAAAAACTAGTATGATTTACAAATTTTCACTGTAAAAAATTTAAAAATTAGTGCTCGCTTTGGCAGCACATATAGTAAAACTGGAACGATACAGAGAAGATTAGCATGGCCCCTGCGCAAGGATGACACGCAAATTCGTGAAGCATTTCATATTTAAAACAACAACAACAAACAAACTTAAAATTAAGTAAATGAGCGGTTAAGGGTTCAACTGATTGCAGGCCAGGTTTGGCCTAGCCCGCAGGGTCCCAGAACGCTGGGAGCTCCCGGATCCAGACACAAGATGGCCTGGACGTGGTCAAAGGCAGAGCTGGTGCAGGTGGGTTGTGACTGGATCCCTAAGTGCCACTTCTCTCCAGGCAGGAGGCACCCAGCATTAAAAACCCGATAAGTGTGCTTACTTGCCTCGTTTCATCAGGAAACGCACAAGTGCTGATTCTGAACCTAGTGACGGCCCTGCTAGCCCAGGACAGGCAGACCTCATTTCACTGTGCTTTGTTTTATGCCTCTGCAGATTGCTGTTGTGTGCCAACCAGCTGGAACTGACCTGACCAGCAGGTTCTCAGAGGCAGTAAATCGCGGGAGACTGTTCCTGCTTCTCCTGAGAAGCGGCTGGTGGATTCGAATTGCGTGCCTTTGGGATTGCAGCACAGCTTCTTTTTTTTAAATTTTCTTTTATTATTTTCTGAATGTGTACCATCAAATCAGAGCTGACTGGTGCAGGAGATCGCCCCTCCTTCTCCAGCACAGCATCTGGTGGATTTGAACTGCGTACCTCTGGGATTGCAGCGCGGCTTCTTTCCACTAGGCCAACAGATACTTTTTTTTTTTAAATTTAGGTTGTTTATTTTTCATTTCAATGAACATCTACAGAGATTTTGGGATTCCATTCATTCATTGTTGCACCCTTCTCCCCGCACAAACCCCCCCCCCATTTGCTCCTCTCCTTGAAAAGCAAAAGAAAAACTCCCTCACTGGGATTGTGTACCAACAGATACTTTTACACATTAGAAGTTTGTGGCAACTCTGTGGAGAGACAAATCTCTCGCTGCCATTCTTCCTGTGTCTTATGTCCCATTTTACTAATTCTCATGCTGCTTTAAACTCTTCCCTAAAGCTACTTCACCGTTAACGGACTTTAGGATAAAGCCACTGCTGACAAGCTGATTCCAAGCCCTGCCCTCCATCCAGATGACCAGGGTATGAATCATTTTGCGAGGAGGCCATCTCATCCGTCTTCCCTGGAACCACTGGTGGATTCGCACTTAACCTACTACACCACTAGGGCTCCTCCTACAGTACTGCTGTTGTTAGGTGCTGCTGGGTCCACTGTGACTCCTAGTCGCCAGGTGAACGCAGGTCTGAACCTTGCCCTGTCCTGCGCCGTCCTCAAAGTCTCTGACGTGCTCAAGCCATCGTTATAGACACCGAGTCGCTCCATCTTGGTGAGGGTCTTCCTCGAACTCTTCATCTTTCCCAGCACGATGCCTTTGTCCAAGGACCAGACCCTCCTGACTACATGTCTAATGGACGTGACGTGAAGTTTCACCCTCCTTCCTCCGCAGGAGCACGCTGGTCACACTTCCTCCAAGAAAGACATCGTTCTTTGTGTTTTGGGCGGCCCGTGGGATGGTCAGTTCTCTCCTCCAACACAATTCAAAGGTATCAGTTCTACCACAGCAGAGTTAAAGATAATTTTTATATGCACTGGGGGAGGCGGGGAGGGAAAAAATCTGTGTGATTGGCCTGACTGAGATATGTGCTTTACTGAGACGGCCCAGACGTGAGCCTACAACGTCTCGAAGTGTGCCTCAATCTGTGGACTCTAGTCCACGCTAACTAACGCAAAGGCCACACCTCTCAGTTATGCTGTTAACTCAAAGGTTGCTGGTGGTGGCTCCCTGAAAGAAAGATGGCTCACCTCCTCCCGTTATGATTGAAACCCAATGGACGGTCGCAGACATCAGAACTGACTCGACGGCAATGAGTGAAGAGTGAGTGAAGGTGTGGATGGGGCCACGGAGCCAACCCGCAGAAGACAACTGCTGGCTTCCATCTGTGGTCTCTCTGGCCCAAACACCCATCGCCAGATTTCTGTGGAAAGAATATTCAATAGATTCCCAGGAAACTGTGAGTCGTCAAGAAACAACTCTGGTTCAGGAGACTGTTTAATATGGTTTTCCCAACCACTGGTTTTTACTTTTACCACATGGATGGTTAGGATTATAAAATGTGAGGTGTCTGTGTGCCCCCTCAAGGGCTTGGGATAGCTTGATAATAAGGTAAACAGTACCTTCTGGGATGGGAACATGCAAATATGGTCTGAAAGCTATTGATGAGGGGATCTGTTAAGGTCTGCCACCCCGCCAAGCTTAAACTGAGAAGATTCAGAGACAGAAAATGGGCATCTTGCTGTCATCAAGAAAACTGTGGAGACCATGGTCCTTTGGGACCAGATATTACTGCCCTAGATGGAGACCCAGCCAAGCCCAGGCAGCAGAGAACCCCAGAAAACCAGAGACTGATGTGAGGCGGAGCTGAATTAGAATGGCTGCCCCAGAGAGCCAGAGCCCAGGGAACTCGCCTATGCTTATCGGCCGACTTGGAGGGGGTGGGAAATACCCTAAGTGGTAGAACGCAAAGAGTTTTATAACACTGACCTAGAGCCTTGAGGCTGAGGGTCAAAGAGAAGCCTGCTGGCAAGCATTCCTGGGAAGAAGTGGCCTGACTGAAGAACTGGACTCCGAGTGTTTGCAACCTCACTGTAACCTGTTCCTTCCTTAATAAAGCCCATAGTTGTGAGTATTGAGAGTTCTGTGTGGTCACTGCAACAGATTTGTGAACTAAACTGTAATGTAGTGAGAGTGAGGGAGGGACAGTTGGTGTTAGAACTGATAGAAGTAGATGTGCGGGGTGTGGAAGTGGGTCTGACCTAGTAAGAATCAGCTTTGTGCTACTGATGTTGTTGAAGGGGCTCTTTTCCCTCAAGGAATTCACAGGCTCAGAGGCACTGACCCAGCAGCACTGTTTCATATCAGCACGCACTGCACACAGGGTGCTGGGGTAGCTGTGACAGTGGTTAGAAAGTAAAACAAATTCTAAATTGAAAATGAAACATGTGGCATAGCAGCTAAGTTCATAGTCATCTATGTGTGTGTGTATATATATGTATATAGTCATCTATGTATGTGTGTGTATATATATATATGTATTTGTATATGTGTGTATATATGTATTTGTATATGTGTATATATATGTATTTGTATATGTGTATGTGTATACACACACACACACACACACACACACACACACACACGCCTGTCCTACAATTTAGCAAACAGTGTATGCCTGGAGTATCACTCAAGGAATGGTGGACCATCTTTCCCCAAAATACTTCCTTTTGCAGGGCAACAATGAGTTTTATAAAGACTTGCTCTAAAGGAGTGAACAAAATAAGATGTGTGTACAGTAAAAAATTTGCCTTTTTAATTGTGGTAAAAATGCACACAACAAAACTTCTCAACCCAAGCATTTCCACACGTACAATCCTGTGACACCAATGACCAATCCTCTGATGCTGATGGCAACTGTCACATTGTGTAGCCTCTGTCACTGTCCTTTTCCAAACCACTCTACCACCGCAATCAATGCAGACTTTTAGCTATTTAAGGAAAAACAAAACCAAACCTTCACCCCCCACAAAAGACCAAGTGCTCCATGCCATAATGTTGAATAACAGAGTGTTTTGAGAGGTGCTGATTATCAAAGACGTGCCCTGAGTCTGCCTTTTAAAAACAACATGAAACATACTTATTTCAGGGCTTTGTCCTGGCAGTGTCAGTGTTCAGCTGGCAGACTGCGGGAAACCACATCCTTTCTGAATCTCACTTGTGTCACGGACATAACCATATTGATTTCACAAAGCTCGGGTGACAATCAAACACATATGTCAACACACTTATTATTAATATTAATAGACAAACAAAAATCTAGTGAGTCAGAAAAGATGATGGCAATACTCCACTGGGTTTCTGCAGCTGGGCTGCGAGTTATCCGCTTAAAATGCCATGTCGTTTCCACTTGAGCAGTTCATCTGCGGGTGTGTGCACTTTAAACCCATTTTCAAGGGCCAATTATAAATCGATTTCTTACTTTGAGGGAGGTCAGACCCATGCTATTTAAGGGTCAACTGTGTTGTGATGGTGTTAAAAAGCACTCTTGATCTTTAAGAGACACATACTGAAATAATTTAGGGTGAAATAATGTAATAATCAGATTTGCCTCAAAATAACCAAGTGGAAGTGCAGACCGGAGTGTATACGCTTTGATGGCATTCTGAAAACTGCTGGAGCTCGGTTACGGTGGCCAGGAGTTTGTCAGACCATTTTGATTCCTCTTCATGGTATGTTTGCTTGTGCTGTGCTGAGTACTCCTGAGCTGGAACCGAGTCATAGCTGACCCTCCAGCAGGTTTTCTGAGGTCGCAAACAGAACAGGAGAACATTACCCACCTTTCCTCTGCAGAGCACTAACGAATTCAAACCACATACTTTGGGGCTGACAGCCCAAATCCTTACCACTAAGCCATCAGAGCTCCCTATTTTCATATTGTTGTTCTTATATCTTGTCGAGTCACTTGCAACTCACAGTGACCCTATGTATAAGAACCCGAAACCCTGCTCTATCCTGTGTCAACCTCACTGTCTCCAACACACTTATTCCCATTACCCCAATCACTGAATTGATCCATCTCACGGGAGGGTCTTCCTCTCCTGTGCCGCCCTTCCAACCTCCCCAACATGCTGTCCCTCTCTAAGGACTAGTCCCTCCTTGCAACATGTCCAAAGTATGTCAGAAGAATCTTCAGAATCCTTGACTCCTCCACCCTCTCCAGGACCAACCTGTTTGTTCTCCTAGCAGTCCACGGTATATTCAACACTCTTCTCCAGCACCACAGCTCAATGGTATCAATTCTCTTTCTATCCTCCCTAGTCACTGTCCAGCTGACGCATAGCATGCAATTGTGAAGACTATGGCCCGGATCAGGCACACCTTAGTCCCCAGCCTGAAATCATTGCTCTTCAGTACTCTGGAGAGGTACTTGACAGCTGACTTTCCCAATGCAATTCGTCTCCTGATTTCCTGGTTTCTGGTACCGAGAATGTTGACTGTGGAACCAAGCAAACTAAAACTGTTAACAATCTCAATCTCTTCACCATCTGTAATGATGCTGCCAATTGGCCCAGTGGTGAGAATCTTTGTTTTCTTGATGTTGAGCTTCAATCCATATCTTGGACCTTCTGCAGCAAGCGCTTCAGGTCTTCCTCAGTTTCAGCAAGCAGGGTTGTGTCATCTGCATAATGCAGGTTGTTGATGAATCTTCCTCCAATCCTGATGCCATATTCCTCCTTGTACAGCCCAGAGTCCTCTTCTGCATACAGGTTGAAAAGGTATGGAGACAGGATACATCCTGGCGTACACCCTTCCCAATTTTGAACCATGCAGTGTCTCCTTGCTCTGTTCTGACGACTGCCTTTTGGCTCAAGTATAGGTTTCATATAAGCACAATCAAATATTCTGGAATTCCCATTCTTCTCAGAATCAGCCACAGTTTGTTGTGATCCACACAGTCAAAAGCCTTTGCACAGTCAATGAAACACAGATTTTCATATTAGGAAGAAGGAAAACAAAAGAGAAGGAGAGGGGATTTCTATATTAAGTCCAAATTATAAAATCAAGCCCACTGCTTTCAAGCAGAACCCTACACACAGTGACTCTTCCCTGGGCTTCCAAAGGGATAAATCATCATGGGAGATGACTGTTAAGTCTTTCTCCCAAGATGGCACAGGTGGGTTTGAACCACTGGCAACCTGACACTGAGGTGCCTTAAATTAAGTCCAAAGTGCTAAGAAATGGACAAACATTGCTGTTAAAAGAAACAGCAGAGGCAGCACTTGCAATGAATGGCAAGATGCATGAATTCAAGTATTTGATCACTGGATTATACTTTTAAATGGCTATTTCTAAAACAAGAGAACCCCCTTTCCCATGAAATTATACTGCCATGTTTCATTTGATCAAGGAGTCTGTATGTTGACCTAGAATTTAAACATGTCAAAATATTTCCCCAAAGAAATCTCGGGCTCTGTTAACACTGTTTAATAAGAACCCACATTACCCACAGCCATCATGTCTTTTCCAACTTCTTGTTATGTGCTGGCACCAACTCACAGCTTACCCTCTAGTGGGTTTTTTGTTGTTGGTGGTGTTTTTCTAGTGGGTTTTCTGAAGCAGTAAAATGTACAGAAGGTGACTGGCCACCTTTCTCCCAAAGTACCTTTGCGTTGGCAGCAGGACTTCTGACCACCAGGCCACCAGAGCTCCCTATACCACCTCACAGTACCCTTTAGGACAGAATAGAACTGCCCTAAAGTAAAACTGAGTCTTCAAAGCAGTCTATAATCTTTATGTAACAGACTGTCCCACTGTTCTCCCAGAGTAGGTGAGTCCGAACTGATGGCCTTCAGGTTAGCAGTCGAATACCCTAACCACACTGCCATCAGAGAACTCCTCTAAGAAGCTAACGTTCTATTATTTCTAGTACATAATTCTGCATCACGATTTGGGATGATGATCTATCTGACGCTTCTTGGGCTGACGCCATCACTGCTTAAAGACTCGGAGCAGGAAGTACTGGATATGCCCCGTCTCTTGCCTTGAAGGTGTGAATTCTCCAAGAAGTCTTCGTGACTCTCTTGGATCTCTCCAGGTTTTGTTGAGCGGTATTCACTTCTTAGAGAGATCTTCCACCATCGTAAGGAGACCTGGAATGGAAAGGAACAAGATAGAATTAGTTTGTGGATTTGAAAAATCACTGTGGTCAGGGCACAGCTGGCATCAGCTCCAACTGCATCCCGGCATGCTAGACGTGAGGGTGGTGCAGCAGGGAATGCATTCTGGAGAGGTGACTGCGTCTGGGATCTGGCTCGATGTTTTCAACTTGTCCCAGCCCCAAGTCACGGAACACTCCCTGGGTTTCACTTTCTATTGTTTTATTTTTTGTTGTGATTTGAGTAAAGGTTTACAAAGCAAGCGAGTTTTTCACTTGGCCATACATACACATTATGTTTAATAACTTTAATTTATTTTTAAAATTTTTTTCATTATTATTAATTTTCATGAAAATTTACAGAGACTTTGGATTTCCATTCATTCATTGTTGCACTTTTCTCCCCTGCCCACCCCTCTCTCCAAGTACACTCTTCTTTTTGAAAAGTAAAAGATAAATTCTTTCATTGTTTTACAATCCCTCCCCTCCCAGGTCCAGTCCACTATGCAGGTTTAATAACATTAACTTCAATATTCATAATGTAACTGCATTTCGCCCACTTTCTCCCTAGGATCCTGATTCCCAATGATCCTTCTATACTTCTCTGAGCCTTCCCTTTGTTTAGTGATACTGTGCTGTTCACATCCTTATGGATACTACCTTTGCCTTCACCATACACATTTTTCCCAAGTTATCAGAATCTTATTTGAAGTTGCATTATTTACTCCTGAGCCCTAAGCTTTTGTTTCTTCTGGGATCTTTTCCTTCTGTGTAACCTCCTCTTCTGGTTTAGGAACAATCTGTTCCTTCTCAGTAAGGATCATCTCAACAAAGCCGGGGAGCTCATGAAGTGGGGAGGGGGTGCAGCGGTGCATCGTGGGAGCTTTGTTCACCTGCATGTGCTCATGACCAGAGAGTGGACATGTAAGCAATTAAGTTCGGCATTACTCTCTGTGTTTTTAAGCATATGCAGCAAAAACTTGGCCGCTGACTCTGTGACCCCACTGTCTCCCCCAACCACACTGTTCACGCACTTTGTGTTTCCCACAGGACCTAGGTGCACCATCCCAGACCACTGCCCTGTCTTCACCAGATCTCTTGCTTCTCCATCACCCCTGGAGGACGACTGTCCTCAGGAAGGCAGAGACTGTACAGCATCTGTCTCTCACCTGCCTTGCAGAGAGCAGCTTAAAGTATACAACATTTATTAAATGAATTAAAAGACTTTGTTATTAATCATTATGCTGTTGTGGTTGTGTACCATCAAGTCAGAAATGACCCACAGCTGACCCTCCCGTGGGTTTTCAGAGGCAGTTAATTGCACGGGAGGAGATTGCCCATGCTTCTCCTGTGGAGCAGCTGGTAGATTCGAACTGCGTGCCTTCAGGATTGCAGCACAGCTTCTTGCCACTAGGAGATGGCAAAAATTCCCTCATCTCACGAGACTCTATAGAGTTACCAAGAACGCAATTTCTCCCAGAGAAACCCCGTGGCCGGTGAACGTATATTTTCCTACACACGGTGCTCACCCGACTGCCCTCTCCTCAGCCTCTCTCTCACCAGGTCACTGCAGGGTTGCTAAGAGCCCAAGTCAACTCAACGGCTGGGTTTGGTTTTGGGAAGCATCCGTGAAGCCTTGGTGGTGCAAAAGATTAAGTCTGCGACTGCTTACAACTAAAAACAGATGAACAAACAATTCCAGAGGTGTGCTGTCAGACGAGCTACGTCTCCTTCCTCACCCCCTTACAAAACAAAACGCCAAACCTGGTACCTTCTTAGTGGTCTCAACCAATGGCCCCACTCCATGGGGATCTTTCTGGACGCAGACCAGCAGACCTTTCTCTTGGTGGGCCTGAACCTCTGCTCTTTGGGTTAGCTGTGGAATGTGAGCCGTCTGGAGACCCTCGCGCCCTCCCGCTGTGGCTGGGTGCTGTGCCAGGTGTGACTGGGCCACCTTGAAGTTGAACGGAATGAAACGCTATACCGTCCTCACAACACTCCATGCTGGAGCCCCTCACAGCAGCCACGGTGCCCCAGGGCTCATAGTTCACACGTTCAACATACGGGTTATCACTAAGCATTAAACAGACGGCGGCTGAGTCTGCTCATTCTGTGTCATGTCTCAGCCACACAGGCAGGGCCGAAAGCGTCCCTCCCCTCACATCACCATGGCCACCTCTGCTTTGATGGGGACTCTTTCCCTCCATGTCGTCTGTGGTCACATCGGCTTCTAGAACGCTCGCTCTCGGCCCTTGCTCCCCTAGCTACTCATAAAGTTCATGCTGGCTGATGTTTTTGGAAGTAGATGGCCAGGCCTTCCTTCTTAGTCTGTTAGTCTGAAAGTTCTGCTGAAGGCCGTTCACACTGGGGGACCCCTGAGGGTATCTGAAGTATCAGTGGCACAGCTTTCAGTGTCACAGCGACATATACGTCACCAGAGTAGGACAAACTGACAGGTGGGGGGGGGACCTTGCTACCAGGTGTTACATTCTGAAAGCAAGTCTTGAATTGTGCCCCACGACGCTTCTTCAGAAGCAGGCATGGGAGTGTTCACACAGCCAGTGCCAGTGCTCAGGGGAGCCGCCCCGCCACCAATATGCCAGCAGGCCCTTCTCTCCAGCACAAGCACACCAGCAGGGCCAGGACATACGCAGCTACCTAGCTAGCCAGGTGGGGCAGCCAAAGTCCTGACACGTGGGCACTTGGGGGGGACAAATGGAGCCAGGGCTGCTCCACCGTTATGCTGTTACGCGCGGCAAGTCTACTCATTATGCTGTTCACAGAACAGACAGCGGTGCTGGAACCAGCTCGCAGGCAGCCTCCTGTCTTGCACACCATTCATCTCATCAACGAGAAATGGCTGCTGGCACTCGTGATGCTAATTAACGAGCCCTCCGGCACTGATTTCGAAGGCAGTGTGTGAAGTGCTTGTCTTAGGGTCTCTGGGGGGAGGCTCCCCAGGGAGCAGATTCAAGTTCACTCACACACACAGATAAGAATCTTGCTGTCTCCTGGGAGGCATTCACAACAAATTATGGAGAACTAATCACTTCACTCACAAAACAGCACTAGCGAGGACCACGGCCCAGACCCCTCATCTGTGGTTCAGACACACAGCCTCTTTCTGAGGCAGTCTGCTTTCCTCAGAGCTGTGGTGGCACAAAGGTAAACACCTGGCTGTCACCGGAAAGGTTGGAGGTTCAAAGGTACTCAGGAGCTCCTGGCATAACACTGCATAACACTTCCATAACACTGCAGTGTAGCAAACCCCACGGGGTAGTTCCGTCGTGTCACATGGGGTCGTTTGCGCAAGAATCAACTCACACCCAGCAACAAGCAGCTTTGTTTAAGCTCGTTATAGACGATAGTTAAGACTTCATCTCAGACACTTTGGGTGTGATCTCAGGAGGTGCCAGTCTTTGGAAGAAGACACCACGCTGGGAAAAAGGTCAGTGAAGAGAGAAGGACCCTCGGATGGCCGGACACAGACCACAACAGGGAGCGTGAACACGGGGAGGTGGTGAGGCCGGCCAAGAGAGGATAAGGCTCTCATCTGTCCACAGGGTGGCTATGAGTCACAGTGGACTGAAGGCACTGAACAACAACCAAATACATGTCAACTTGGCAGGGTTATGATTCTTAGCCTTATGTAATATTCTTCTACTTTGTGACCTAATTGTCTACAGAGGAAAACCCAACATGCATTGTAAACTTTCACTTGAATCATAATTTTTTTTTTAAAGTTGAAGGTGTCTGTCCAAGGCCTCATTTGAAATTATGAAGGAGGGGCCTTGGGCCTATAAAGAGCTTCTCCTGTGCTGCTTAGACACGTTTTGGTTTGGTTGTAATAATAATTCTGAACCTTCAGAGCAGATGAAGAGCAAATTCTGAGACCCTCACGCTCATGGAAAACCAGATCGAGTCCAGGGTCCCTGGTGCCCGAGCTCGTGTGTGGCCCTCTTCTTCTGGGGCTCTCCTGCACTTGACCACCCACGAAGAGCCCTCCCTCTTCCCTTTCTCTTCCAGCTGACAGTGGGAGAGGAAGCGAGACTGGCTTCCCTTAATCTCCAACAGCGATAGTCTGGCCCCTTGGCCTGCTCCTCCCTGGAGGCCACTCAGTCCACTGTAGCCCCTTGGATGCCCTGCTGGTGACCTGTGCTGCCTAACCTGACTCAGCTCCCCTCTCCTGGGTGACTGTCTCAGTTATCTAGGGCTGTTGTTTTTCTTCCACTTCCTGTCCCAGATTGACAGGAAGATACTTTTAAAGCGATTAAAGAACCGATATTAGCGACAACAAGGAAAAGAATGTAAATTGGTCTGGCAAGGTCTACCAAAACCTCAGGAAGCTCTGGTGGCCTTGTGGCAAGAAGCTGAGCTGCAATCCCCAAAGTATGCATTTCAAGTCTATCAGCTGTGTGGAAGAAGGAGGGGCAATGGCCTCTCCTATGATTAACTGCCTTTGAAAACCTGCTGGACGGTCACCTATGAGTTGGTTGGTTCCAATTTGATGGCACATAACAGCAACAAACTTAAAAGGAAGTCATACTTTTTGATCTAGACATTTTGCTTGGAAGAGTATCAGAGATACACCAGAGTGGTTTTTTTATGTAAAGATATTTGTTATGAATTAATTTTAATGAAAAATAAGAATCTAAGGGTCTGATGGTGAGGACTAGTTAAATAACTATTGCACATTTATACGATAGAATATTCAACAACGTAGAAAAGAAATCTGTGGAAATAATTAATGGCTCAGAAAATATTAATGGCCATTTGTGAAAAGGCTCAGCTAAATATGTGCTACAACTTCAAATGTTGAAAAGAAAATACACACATAGAAAAAAGTAACCAGAACGCTACAAAGATTAGCACAAACTAGCTGTGGGTTTTCTCCTGTTTATTTGTATTTTCTACATTCCTATAATGAATATGAATTTTGCAATCAAAACCACTCAATAATGTTTTTTTAAAAAATTTCACAAATAAAGGTTGATATATAGAATAACAACTTTCGTAGGTGCAAGTTGAACAAGCCAGTCATAAATGGTTTTCTAGCCTTACCCTCTCTGGGACAACCTTCGCTGTGCATTAAAACGACTGTTGCAATCACAGTGTCACTCCACATTGCTAAGAGCTTCCTTTTTTGCTAGTCTTCTACTTTTCTTTCTTTTTTTCCTTTAGATTTTATGAAAGTTTATAAAGAACTTGGATTTCCATTCATTCATTGTTGCACATTTTCCTTTCTGTGCCCCCACCCCAGTTTACTTTTTTCTTTGGAAAAAAAAAGTTCTTTCATTGTTATACAGTCCCATTCCCCTGCACTCCCCGAGACCACTTTACTATGCAACTCTTATTCTGGACTGTTGTTATGCCAATAATACCTAATCATATGTTCCTTTTATACAGTTCTCTCCCTCATCTGTTTCAATGCCATGTACATTATTTATCCCCTCTTTTCTTAGTTTCCCCTCAACCCCCATATCATTCCTGTTCTATAAGTGTCATTATATAGTATTTGTCTTTTTGTGACTGAGATATTTCACTCAACATAAGGTCCTCCATGGTCACCTATTTTGTATAAATATTTAATCAGTTCTTTGTTTTTCAGTGCTGCATAATATTCCATTGTGTGAATATACCACAGCTTCTCTATCCATTCGTTTATTGATGGGCACTTGGGCTGGTTCCAAGTCTTTGCTATTGTGAACAAAGTAGCAATAAACATGGGTGTGCATTAGCCTTCTGCTTTTCTCAATGTGAAAGCGTGAAAACATTCTGATAACATGACTAAAACATGTGAGAGAAGTCCTTGCTTCTAAGGAGTACCGGGGCTTCCAAGACAGAGCTGCTTGTTCTTCAGGCTGACTAGGGAATATTCTTAACCAGCTCTGTGATTCAGACATCATTTCTTCTTCAGTATGCCTTCTCCATTGGCCAATTTCATATTAATATACATATAAAATCACTATGATTTCATTTCTTTGAAAGTCTTAAAATGGGTAAGAAACACCATGGTAAGCATCAAGTGTAGTAAACACTGATGCCCAGTGGTGAGCAGCTGCTCTGGGGGGCCACCTTCACCCCCTTGGCCTTCCTTCTCTTCGGCATCTTGGGCAGATGGACGAGGAGCTTACTTTTAAAGGAGAAGTCTAAGGAGAATTGATGCCTTTGAGCTGTGGTGCTGGAGAAGAGTACTGAGAATACCATGGACTGCTAGGAAAACAAACAGATTTGTCCTGGA
>NW_006399837.1:13441092-13441832 GCF_000299155.1 Elephantulus edwardii | reverse complement strand
TATATCTGCTTGGATGTCAGCTATGGTCTCTTCAGGGTATCTGGGCTGAAAATTCTGATGCTACAACTTGATGTTCTGGTGACTCTAGTGGTAAGAAGTTGAGCTGCAATCCTGAAGACACAGGGTTCAAATCCACAAGCTACTCCGCAGGAGAAGGATGGGCAATCTCCTGTTCAATTAACTGCCACTGAAAACCCATCAGAGGTTCAGTTATGGGTCGATTTTGACTTGACAGTACATGACAACAACAGGATAGAGACTTTGACACCAGACGGAGCTGACTTTACACTGTGTTCTCTACTATTAACCTTTGGCAAATTAATCTGGGTTTTTCCCCATCAATAATATTAGGGGGAAATGTGTGGCAATTTCAAGGACTCTCCGAGCTCCTGCTGGCTCCCATCAAGTCAGCCTCCACTCATTTGGACCCCCCAATAAAGGAACGCAGGCTGGCCCTACATGCCACTCCATCATGGCTAAAGACCAGTCCACCGTGACTGACTGGCACCAGCCAGTTCCTGCAAACAGCTGATCTCCAGAACCCTGTTTCCCCCAGACAAACCCACTGCTGTCAGTTCTACCTCGTGGTAACCCTCCAGGGTTGTTTTGGTTTTCTAAATAAACTTTATTGTATACCAGTTTGCTTACAAAGTTTGTATACAACTGACAAAGAAGATTAATCAGAACTGGCTTTGACAAGCACTGTGGCATTTGGACAAGAACAAACTGGGAGGAGGGTA
>NW_006399837.1:13407978-13440210 GCF_000299155.1 Elephantulus edwardii | reverse complement strand
TACTGAAGGCTGCAGTCCTTGACCCTCTGCAGTAAGCGCTTCAGGTCCTCCTCAGTTTCAGCAAGCAGGGTTGTGTCATCTGCGTAATGCAGATTGTTGACAGATCTTCCACCAGTCCTGACGCCATACTTCTCATAGAGCCCAGCCTCTCGGATAATCTGTTTTGCAAGTTGTGCCCATTCATTATATTTTCTAAAATTAATCAACACCGAAATATTCCCATCATTGATTGTTCTGTCTTTCCAGGTAGCCACCAGATCTTTCCCATTTCAATTACCCATCCCTCCTTCTACCCATCAGATTATACTATCCTATGATTTCCCCCCACCTAGCCTCACCGCTTTGCTTCTACCCTCCCCAGCTTGGATCCTCACACCCCATTTACGAGTTATCTATTTCTATAATAATGGCCTTATATAGTATTTGTCTTTATGGGGCTGAGTTCAGTTAGCATACTGCTTTCCGGTCCATCCCAAGTTATGTAGTACTTTTTGAAAGCGTTACTCCTGAGTACTGTGCAGTATCTATCATGTGAATGAACCATGTCTCAGTTCATTCTGTTGTGGTTGGACATCTGGGCTGTTTCCATGTCCTTTCAATGGTGAATAACACTGCTATGAACACTGGTGTACAAATCTCCATTTGTGCTTCAGTACTAATTTTCTTGGGGTATATTCCAAGCAGGAGAATAGCTGGGTCATACGGCATTTCTTTTTTTTTTTATTTTATTTCATTATTTTTTGTGTGTACCATCAAATCAGATCTGACTGATACAGGAGGAGATTGTTCCTCCTTCTCCAGCAGAGCATCTGGTGGATTTGAACCGTGTACCTCCGAGATTGCAGTGCAGCTTCTTGCCACTAGGCCACCATACGGCATTTCTATGTTCAGCTTTTTGAGGAAACGCCAAACTGCCTTTCTGAGTGGTTGTACCAGTTTACAATCTCTCCAAAAGTGTATGAGAGTTCCTATCTCTCCACATCCTCTCCAACATTTATCACTTGCTGTCCTGCTAAACTTTGCCACTGCTACTGGAATGAGATGGTATCTCACTGTGGTTTTGATTTGCATCTCTCTTATTGTCAGTGATTTTGAACATTTCTTCATGTGTCTGTTGGCCATGCGAATATCTTCCTCTGTGAAAAGTCTTTCCATGTCTTTTGCTCATTTTGTAAATTGTATTATCAGTAGGGTGGAGGCCGTGTAAGATTTTGTAAACTTTTGTTATGAGACCCTTGCCAAATGTTTTTTCCCAGTCAGCAGGTTTTCTTCTCACTCTGTTGGAAAACGTTTTTGATGCTCACAGGGATTGGGGTTTAATCTTTAGAAGGTCCCTTTCATCGATTTCATCCTCTCCTGGTTGTGTACTTCTGGCTGTATCTGTCAGCCTTTTCATACCATGAGCTAGGCCTTTCAAGCTTGGTCCTACTTTGTTTCTTATGATCTTAATGGTTGGGGCTTTACCCCTAGGTCTGTAATCCAACTTGAGTTGATTTTTGTGTCTGTTGAGAGGTGTGCATCCTCCTTCAGAGCTTCCGAGGCTGTAAATCTTTCTGAGAGAAGACTGCATCTTCATTCTTCTGAGAGCGGCTGCTAGATTCAAACTGCTGGCCTTCTGGTTAGCAGCCCAGCATATAACACATCATGCTAGCAAGGATCCTTACAGTAACCTACAAACCACCACTGGTGGGTGAGTGGTAGCTGGGCACTCACTACCAGGCAGGCAATGAACCTGGTCCAGCATGGGAGGCAAGAATCCCACCACATAACCACCAACAGGTGTTTTGCTCTCGGCCTCCTAAAACAGATCCAGGATAGCCAGCACATACAATGTGGAACTGACAGCTCATGGGAGGGTCTTCCCCTCACCCTCAGTGTCACTTACCACGTGGTCCTTCATCTTCATAAAAACGAGCTCAGCCCCACAGCCCAAGGGATCAGAACCGTAGCTTTCTGCTCACCCACTATCCAACCATGTTCGAGCATAATTTAGTCTTCATCGATGACAGCTTTCTTCAAAGTGTATTCTTCAAAGATCATTTATTTCTGCTTTGCCCTCAGGCCCCGGTATTGGATTTTTCTAATCACCGTAATTATTAAGAACTGAAGACTCTGTTGGAAGTATTCCCCCAGCAGCACCATGTATCTCATTCATAAGCAGAGTGGCTCACGTAGGATCAGCGTGCCAGATACCACACACCCTATAGCCCACCCTGATCCCAGAGCCTCGGCCTAGGAAATATGCTTCCAATTTAGAACACCAAGCCCCATTGTTTCTGTTCTCCTTCAGACTATTATTATTTTGCTGGATCAAATTTCTCTCCGTTTTGGAAATCATGTATAATTAGGGGATTTCACAGAGTGGCGCTGAGACACTGTGTCATGAAGAGTTTATGAAATGAGATCTTCTACGAACTGAAGGAGGATTTCGTTATCTGGACAAGCCCACGGGAAAGCTGAGAAGCACGGACTTCAAGGTTAAGCTGCTTGCCATTTTGTGTTTCAGTGTAAGTGAAAACCTCGTAAAGTAAGATAGTCTGAAAGGAAGGAGATGGCATTTTCTTGAAAATGAATTTCTAAAGTGATTCATTTTACCGTACGTTTAAACTATAGACAAGTACATGGTTTTGGTTCAAATTTACAACATCAAGCAAGTACGTGCGTGGTACGCTATCTATGTCCACCATTCATCAGTCAGTGGCTTGTGTGCATTTCAAAACCAACAGGCTCGCCTGTGGTGGACAGGCTTTCCATGGAGGTGCCCACGGACAGTGGACAGGCTTCAGCAGAGCTTCCAGTCTAAGATAGACTAAAAGGAAAAGTCTTTGGGTCTGTCCTAAAATCAGCCAATGAAAACCTCTACGATCACAACACTGCCCAACTCACTTGTTTTGTCCCACCGGGGGATCCATAGCTAGCTGAGGACCTCTTCGGTGAAGCAGCGGGTCAATCAGTGAGGGTGAGGGAGACCTGGAGAGATGGCCTAACACCAGAGCCGCAGCAGAGGACATAGACGCGCTGGCAGTGGTGAGGACAACGCTGAATTGACAAGCTTTCATTCAGATGCCATGACACCACGAGGTTGGGTCCACGCAACAACAAGTATGTATGCAGAGTTCAACTCACCTAAACACAGCAAGTTGGATTTTTCACCACCAAAAGTTTGCTCCGAGATGGCACTAAGTTTCTTGATTAAGAAGAAAAGCAACATTATTAAGAACGAGCAAGATTAGACTGAGGCTGGAGGGAGAGGGAAGAAAACTGAGGCTGATCCGGCCTCTTGTGTAGGGAGCCTGACCAACGCGGACGTTCCCAGAACTCCTGGGCCACGTATGCGTGGCCTCAGCTGTGGAATCAAAGGCTGGCAGGCTGGATCCACTCAGTGGTTCCCTGTTGGAAAGGTGTGGCAGTCTCCTTCCTGATGACTGTTCTGTTACGGATTTAAGCCAGCTAGCTTTCTAATCCTTGAGACAGTAACACTAACTGATAAATCATCCAGACCCCCCTTGTGGAATAGTTTCCACTGCAGTAGCTGAGAGGGGTTCCTTGGTAGAATGAGCCCTGTATTCATACAGTGGGGCTCTCAAACGTTAAGAACACACCCAAACCACCTGGAAGGGAAGCCTGGTGGCACATTATAGTACTCAGCTGTTAATGGAAAGGTTAGTGGTTCAAACTCACCTGCTGCTATGTTCAAGCCAGAATAATCATTTCCATAAGGATTACAGCCTTGGAAAGCCTGGTGGGGGTTGGGGAGAAGCAGTTCTGCTTTGTCTACAGGGTCACTATGAGTCAGAATCAATTCAACAGCTGTGAGTTTTAAACCACCTGGGGAACTCGTTTTAGAAAGCAGACTGGGGAGCCCTGCCCCCAGACACTTGGACTCAGACAGTCTGGCCCAGGGTCCAGGAGTCTGCTTCTCTCATAATCCACTTGCTGGGGATAAGCTCACAACACATTTGGAGAAACAAAGATATTTTGGTTAAAAGTGTCTCATCTCAGCTGATTTTTCTGTTGTCCATATTAAACTCCCGATTTGAGAGAACTGAAGAGTCATACAGAGTTGCAAGAAGTAACACAGACACATTCCTATCTACCATGCTTCATTTCCCCTGGACAGAGAGTTATGCTGCCAGTCCAAAGGCAGGTGGTTCGAATCCACCAGCTGCTCTGCAGGAGAAAGATGGGCAATCTCCTCCCGTGTGATTTACTGCCTCCGAAAACTCGTGCTAGGATCAGCTGTGAGTTGCTTTTAAATTATTATTATAATTATATTATGAATGAATTAGTTAATTTCTTAGAAAATTATAGGTCGATCTCAACTTACTGTTTTTGAGTTATGAAGAAATGCATTTAAAACAGCTAGGTATTTGTGGGTTTTGGTGTATTTACTATGTTGCTGTATACCGCAGAGTCGGAGCTGACCCATAGCTGACCCTCAGCGGGTTTTCAGAGGCAGTTTATCACACGGAGGAGACTGTCCATTCTTCTCTTGCAGAGCAGCTGGTGGCCTCGAACTGCATACCTTCAGGACTGTAGGTAGTGCAGCTTTTTGCCACCAGACCACCAGAGCTCTCCCCCCCACCTTTTTTTTTACACGACTTAACTATACTAACTTAATTATACTATACTCCGCCCCCCTTTGTTTGCTATATATGATGTTAAAATGTCCCTGTAAGTTTATAGGTGATATTTTCAACTCATAAAGACAAACTGAAGAGCTCTGGTAGCCTTGTGTTAAGAAGCTGTGCTGCCAACCAAAAGACAAGTGGTTCAAATCCACCAGCTGCTCTACAGGAAAAGGATGGGCAATCTCCTCTGGTGCAATTTACTGCCTCTGAAAACCTGCAGGAAGTTCCATCACCACAGACAGAGATCTGATTTATAAAGATACAGGTAGTAAAAGTCAGTAATAATGAAAAGGAAACAAAACCAAAAAAGTGAGGTACTCAACTTACATCAGAACCAACTTAGGACAGAAATTTTAACAGAATCTCATGGTAAATTTGGGGCCACCTGGATGTTATATTGTCACAGCCAAGAAACTGGCACTGCTGTCAGCAGGACGGAGAACACTGCAGGAGCCCAGGATCCTCTGCGGTTCTTTAACAGCCACATCCCCTCCCCCGAGGCAAGCACTCTGCTGTCATGTGTGTAATTCAGCCACTTGAAGAACGTTAAGGGAGAACCATGCCGCCTTTGAGGAGGGAGCCCTGGTGGCGCAGCCTGTAGAGTTGCTCAGCTCACCCTGAGTCAGTGCTTCTCTTCCAGTTCTACGCCACCAGTGGTTCCACGGGAGAACGGTGGGCAATTTCCTCCCTGTGATTTAAAACCTTGAAAAACCTGCTGAAGAGTCAGCTCTGAGTCACTTCCTACTCAGAAGCAAGGAGCTATTTTTGGTGAGGGTTTTTCCCTGTCCAGTTATCTGGAGATTCATTCAGATTGCTGCATCTGTTAGTGCTCTCTGACATTTTATTGATCTGTAATATTCTATGGCATGGCTATATAAATGTGTTCTGGTGACTTATTGGTAATGAGTTGCACTGTGAACTTAAAGGCACCCAGTTAAAATCCACCAGCTGCTCTGTGGGAGAAAGATAAGTAGTCTCCTCTTGTTCTAAAAACCTGTTGGAAGGTCAGCTATGAGTGTTCTGAAGCAACAGCACACAGCAACAACAGCGACAATATGGAGATGCCAGTTTGTTAAACCATTCACCCACTGAAGCACATTTTTTGTGGGTTACTTCCAGTTTGGGACTGTTGTTATTGTTATGTGCCACTGAACTGCTTGCAACTCAAAGCAACCCTATGTACAACAGCCCTTAACCCTGCTCTATCCTGTACCAACTTTATAGTCTCTGACATGCCTATCCCATTACCCGTCACTGAATCAATCCACCTCGAGAGTCTATCTGTTTTGTGCTGTCCCTCCACCCTCCCCAGCATGATGTCACTCTCCACGGACTGGTTCCTCCTTTCAACATGTCCAGAGTATGTCAGACAAAGCCTTGGAATCCTTGCCTCCAACGAGCAGCCTGGTTTCACCCTCTCCAGGAGAAACCTGTTTGTTCTCCTAGCACTCAATCATATATTCAATACTCTTCTCCAGCACCACAGCTCAAAGGCATCAATTCTTTTTCTGTCATTCCAAATCATTGTCCAGCTTTCTGATGTATAGTAATTGCAAAGACTATGGCCTGGATCAGGCACACCTTATTTTCCAGACTGACATTGTTGTTCTTCAATATCCTGGAGAGTTGCCTGGCAATTGACTTTCCCAATGCAGTTTATCTTTTTATTTCCTGGCTGTTAGTACCAAGAGTGTTGACAGTGAAGCCAAGTAAACTAAAACTGTTAACAATCTCAATCTCTTCACCATTTATTATGATGCTGCCAATCAGAGGTGAAAATCTTTGTTTTCTTGATGTTGAGCTTCAATTCATATTGAAGGCTACAGACCTTGACCTTCTGCATCAAGAGCTTCAGGCCCTCCTCAGTTTCAGCAAGCAGGGTTGTGTCATCTGTATAACATAGGTTGTTGATGAGTCTTCCTCTCCAATCTTGATGCCACACTCCTCCTCACAGAGCCCAGACTCATGGATGGTCTGTTCTGCATATAGATTGAAAAGGTATGGAGACAGGACACATCTCAGGCACTCCTTCCTGATTTTGAACCATAAAGTGTTTGCTTGCTTTGTTCTGACGACTGTTTCTTGGTCTAACTATAGCTTTTGCATAAGCACAATCAAGTGTTCTGGGATTCTCATTCTTTTCACAGTCAATCACAGTTTGTTGTGATCCACACAATCAAATGTCTTTGCATAGTCAATGAAACCCAGATAGAGACACATTCCTCTGGTACTCTCTGCTTTCAGCCAAGACCTATCAACATTAGTTATAATATCCCTAGCCTCTTCTAAACACAGCCTACACATCCAGCAGTTCTCTGTTGATGTGCTGTTCCAATAGGGTTTTGTGGGTTTTTTTAAGTAATTTTCAGCAGAATCTTGCTTGTATGTGATATTAATGATATTGTTTGATAATTTCCACACTCTGTCGGGTCACTTTTCTTTGGAATGAGAACAAATATAGATCTCTTCCAGTTAGTTGGCCAGGTAGTTGATCTCCAGATTTCTTGGCACAACTAGGTGAACACATTCAGTCTGTTTGTTGAAATATGTTAATGGGCACACTGTCAATTCCTGGGGCCTTGTTTTCCCCCCTATTTTTCAGAGCAGCTGAACTTCTTCCTTCAATCACCACAGGCTCTTGCTCATACGTTGTTTCATGAAATTCTCTGTGTCTACCAATTCCTTCTGGTACAGTGACTCTGCATACTCTTTTCATCTTCTTTTAATGTTTCCTGGATCATTTAATATTCTGCCCAAAGCATCCTTAAGTATCGCAACTTGAACATTTTTATGTGAACCTAAATCTTCATTTCTCATAGATAAATACCCAAGACACTGCACTGCACAAAGATGAATGTTCGTTCGTTCATTCGTTAGTTAGTTTTAAGAACTGGCCAAACTGTTTGCACTTAAAAAGTATTTTATGAATGTTCCTGTTTCTCCTCATCTTTGTCAGCATTTCGTGCTATTGATTTTTGGCTTTAAATGTTAACTATTCTGTGAGGTGTGTACTGTACTGTGGTTTTCACTGCTGAACATTTTCTCATGTGTTTAACTGCCATCTTCAGTGAAAAGCGTCTTCATGTCTTTTGCCCATTTTCTAATTGGGTTGTTTGTGTAGTCTAAATACTTTCCAGTTCATCTTAAGAATTCCACTGTTTAGTTATGCAATAAATGTTCTGGTATTATAATAAAAAAAAATAAATACTAGTCCTTTGGCAAAAATGTAGTTTGGCAGTGTTTCCTCTCACTCTGTGGTATCTCTTTAACAGGGCTTTCCCAAAGCAGAAGTTTTAAATTTTGATCAAGTACAATTTGTCAATTTTTAATTCTTTTTCTGGATCAAGCTTTAGGCATGTAAGAACTTTTCATAGCTTGACATCCCAAAGATTTTCTCATATGGCTTTTTCTATGGCTTTTCACTAATTGTACGTTTCACATTTACGTTCATGAGCCATTTGGAGTCAATGTCTGAATAGGGTGTGAGGGAGGCTTAGAGTGAAGATGATTTATTTTGTGTGTGCATGTATGTGCCTAGATATATTCACTTATTCTCGTACCACCTTATTCATCTTTCCTCCAAATAAAATTAGTCACCTGCAACTCCTAACGACCCTATGTACAACAGCTCTGAACCCTGCCCTGTCCTGAGACAATCTCATCTCCATCACTCAGTCAATCCATCTCATCCTGGGTCTTCCTCTCCTGCACTGTCCCTTCACCCTTCCAAGGTCTGGTCCCTCCTGACCACATGCCCAAAGTATGTGAAATGGAGCTTCAGAATGCTTTCCTCCATGGAGCAGCTTGGTTTCACCTTCTCCAAGACTAACCTGTTTATTCTCCTGGTGGGCTATGGTATGTTCAACACTCTTCTCCAGCACCACAACTCAAAGGCATCGATTCATCTGCTATAATCCTTAGTCACTGGTCAGCTCTCTGATGCATAGCAAGTAATTGCAAAGACCATGGCCTGGGTCAGGTGCACCTTAGTCTCCAGACTGACATTGTTGCTCTTTAGTACTCTAGAGAAGTCTCTGACAGCAGACTTTCCCAAGGAAAATTGTCTTTTGATCTCCTGACTGCTGGTGTCAAAAGTGTTGATTGTGGAACCAGGCAAGCTGAAGTTGTTAATAATCTCAGTCTCTTCTCAAGCTGTCATGTAGCTGCTCACTGGCCCCGTGGTAAGAATCTTTGTTTTCATGATGTTCAACTTCAATCCATATTGAGGACGACAGTCCTTTGCCTTCTGCTGCACATGCTTCATGTCCTTCTCCTTTTCAGCAAGCAGGGTTGTGTCATCTTAATAACACGGGTTGTAGATTAGACTTCCTCCAATCCTGATGCCACATTCCTCCTCATCAAGTCCAGCCTCCCGAATGATCTGTTCTGCATAAAGATTGAAAAGGTTAAGGAGCTGAACAGAGATTTCACATGGCTGCCCAGGAAGACAAAGCAAAGTACATAATGTAATGTGCAAAGAGCTGGAGTCAGAAAATCTAAAGGAATGCATTCACTTGGCATTTCTTAAGCTGAAGGAACTGAAGAACAAGTTTAAGGCTTGAGTTGAAATACTTAACGATGCTATGGGCAGAATGTTGAATAGTCCAGGAAGTATCAAAAGAAGACAGAAAGAGTACAGAGTCTGTACACAAAAAGAATTGACTGATACAGAAGAATTTCAAGAAACATATGACCAAGAAGCAATAGTGATGAAGGAGGAAGTTTAAGCTGCTTTGAAGGAATTGGCAAAAAAAGAGGCCCCAGAAATTGATGGAATACCAACTGATATATTTCAGCAAACAGATGCAGCCCTGGATATGTTCACCAGGTTATGGCATGAAATCTGGAGGACAACCACCTAGCCAACTGACTGGAAGAGACCCACACTTAGTCCCAGTCCATAAAAAGTTGACCTGAGAGAGTGTGGAAGTTACTGAATTATATCACCAATAATGCACAGAAACAAGATCCTGCTGAAGATTGTCCAGAAATGACTAGAATAGCACACCAGCAGAGAACTGCCAGATGTGCAGGCTGGGTTTAGAAGAGGCCACAGCATCAGGGACATCGTAGTCAACATTAGATGGATTCTGGCTGAAAGCGGAGAGTACCAGAGGAATGTCTACCTGTGTTTCATTGACTATGCAAAGGCATCAGACTGTGTGGATCACAACAAATTGTGGCTAACCCTGAGAAAAACGGGGACCCCAGAACCCTTGATTTTGCTCACGTGAACCTTACCCTTGGACCAGGAAGCAGTCGTCAGAACAGAGCAGGGAGACACTGCATGGCTCAAGATCAGGAAAAGTGTGTGTCAAGGACGCAGCCGATCTCCATACCTTTTCAGTCTTGAGTTTTGTAGCGCTATTTAAAAATAAAAAATCAAGGCATTGCTGTTGAGTGAACTCCATGTGTTACACAGTACAGCTCGGCTCCAGTGGGCTTTCCTAGCTGTACACTTGAGGGAAGAAGAGCTCCAGGCCTTTCTGTGGTGCTGCCAGATGGGTTTGGATCACCAACTTTTAAGTCACTAACTAATCAAAAATTTCATGCATGACCAGGGTACTCACTATAGCTATATGTTATGTTGTTGTTATGCGACTCATAGCGACCCTATGTACAACAGCCCTAAACCCTGCTCTATCCTGTGCCAATCGCACTGCCTCCGACACACCCATCCCGATTACCCCAGTCATGGAATCAATCATAGAGGAAAGCCATAAAGGAATAGCTATATAGTAAGTCTTAAAATTGGCTTCTGACTTCTTCAATGCATGTGGAAGGTGGACAATAAATGAGGAAGGACAAAGGTGACCTGACACCTCTAAATTATGGTGTTAGCAAAGTGGTAAGGGCCTACACTGCACTCCCAAAGGCACATGGTTCGAATCCACCAGTTGCTCCATGGGAGAAGGATGGGCAGTCTCCTCCTGGGCAGTGTACTGCCTCTGAAAATCTGCTAGAGGGTCATCTATGGGTTGGTTCTGACTCAGGGGCACACAGCAACAAGAACCACCACCACCACCACCAAAAGAACAAACAAGTCTGCTTGAAAGACGTGCAGCCAGAATGCTCGTAAGAGCGAGGATGGAAAGACTTGGTGCCACTTACTTTGGGCTTGTTATTAGGAGGGGCTAGTCCCTGAGGACGGACAGCATGCTTGGTAAAGCAGAAGGTCAGGAAAAAGAAGGAAGCCCCTCCAAGAGAAGGGTTCACAATGGCTGCAACACTGGCTCAAACATCGCACAACTGTGCAGGTGGTGCAGGACAGGCAGTCCCGGCCATATACGTGCCAGCTATGATGAGACAGCACCAAACAACAACGCCACAGACAGAGATTCCGCTACACGACCTAACTTCGCTGGGTGTTTTTTTCTTCATTAATTTTCTACAGACCATCTTCTGATAATCTGGTCTCCTGTGCAGTGTGTCTGTAGGAGAGAGAGGCTGATACGGTGGGCGGCTTCCCTGTCCGGTCAGTGAGAACTGCGGCATTCGGCCTCTCACATACACGCCTGTGTCTGCTCTCACTTCAAGAACAGGTGGCAGCACAAGCTACTTCTTCCTTGTGATGCCTCCGTGAACCGCTGGGCACCACGGATGTACCCACACTGAGCATTCTGTCCATCCTGTGTGACTGAGGACCAGAGCCCGGCCCGTGACCTGTGACGGGTTCCCAGAAGTCACATCAGGTGGGATCTCGATGTCCAGCTCGCCAAGCTTCCCAAGGGGCCGTCCCTCTGCTTCAGCACAAACACCAAAGAGTCTTAATTTAGGAGGGAACACCCTATTATTACTTGGAACTTTACATATGCAACCTCCTCTTTCCCATAAACTTGGAAAAGACATTAAAGTTTAGTGATTTTTCTCAAACGTGTTACACAGACTATGGTATCATGTATTCACTCATGAGAAACAGAAAAGTTTGAAGTTGCCAATGATCTCATTGTGCTTGGACCTACAATCAACACCTATGGAAACAGGAGAAACAGAATTTCAGCGAGCTCTGTTGGCCTAGTGGCAAAAAGCTGCACTACAATCCCAGAGGTACACAGTTTGAATCCACCAGATGCTCTGCTGGAGAAGGAGAGACAATCTCCTCCTGTACCAGTGAGATCCGATTTGACGGTACACACACACCAACAACTAAATAAAGTATTTCGGGGGGTGGGGGGGAGTGTAGTATTTCATTGGGTAAATCTGAGGCAAAGTGCTCAAAAGCAAAGATGTCACCTTGAAGGTCAAGGTATTCCAGACCCAAGTCATGGCATTTTTGGTTACCTCACATGCATGCGAAAGCTGGTCAACAAAGAAAGAAGACAGAAGAACTGACATGCACTGCCAGAATAGCAAACACATTCAGCTTGCAGGAAACACAGCCGAGGTGTTCCTCAGAAGTTAAGATGTTAAGACTTCGTCTCACACACTCTGGACGTATTATCAGGAGGTACCGGTTCCTGGAAAAATGAGGGTCAGTGAAAGAGGAAGTCCCTCAGTGAGACGATGTATACAGAAGCTACATAAGGAGCTCTAACGGCTGCGAGGATGGCATAAGATCAGATAGTGTTGGTTCTACTGCACACAGGGTAGAGCTGTGAGTTAGAGCAAGGCCTGGGGCACCCTCTAACAACTTCCATTCACTCAGTTGATCCTCATGGAGCACCTACTTTGTTTTGAGCTCTGGTGGCCCTAGTGGGTGAGGAGATACCTTGGCAACTCAAAGGCAAGTGGTTTCAGTTCACCAGTCCTTCTGTGGGAGAAAGATGAGTCATCTCATCTTATCTCATTTATAGCCTCTGAAAACCTGCTGGAGGATTATTCTAGACACTGTACATACTGCTTAATTTTTTTTTTTCTTCTGGGTTTTTTTTTTCTACTTTATTTCCAAGCTCTTTATTGAGCTTTTTGCTTTTTTTTTCTATCATATTTGTGGGAGTCCTTTTGGATGTTTCGAGCATTCCTTAAGGGAACACGGGTGGTACAGTCCCCAGGGAGTTTGGATGCTAATCGAAAGGTAGCATCCCTCCAGTGGTTCGAATCCACCAGCGGCTGCACAGGACAAAGGCAGGCAGTCTCCCTTGCAATTTACAGCCTCGGAAACACAACAGAGAGCCAGCTACGAGTAGGTTCCCCACTCGATGGCAATGAGTTTGAGGGTTTTTCCCTGCTGTGAGCTGTTCTTGTGTCTGGTCTGGGGGTGGCACGAGTGGTTTATACTCTAACCTTGAGCTCTGTTGCTGTAATTAGTAGGGTGTTGTGCTGTTAACTCAAGGGCCATGCCGCCACAGCCGGCAAATCCACGAGGTGCTCGGTGGAGAAAGACGGACAATCTCTCATTTTATTTACAGCCTCACAAAGCTAATGGAGGGTGTCCTGTGAGTTGGTTCTGACTCGCAGCAATGAGTCTTAGTTTTAACTCATCTGAAGGCTGGTGACCTGAATTTACGCTGTGTTGGCACAGGAGAAAGGTCTGGCTACTTGCTTCCGTAAAGAGAACAGCCGAGAAAACCCCACACACAGGTCCACTCTACCACATGGGGCAGCACACACTGGAGCCGTCAGGCGAGATGGACTCACTGTGTCAGTCTGTCTCACTGAAGGTCTTCATCGCTGTAGTGGATGCTATTTTAATAAAAATATAAAATTATTTTGTCCTTGTCTTCTCCCAGACTCTGTTTTCTTGCTTTGTTTCTGCTGGTCTGTTTTTGGCTCTTGACTGTCTATTTCCATTTAGGGATGAGGTGGGGAGGCCAGAGGGAAGCTCTGCTCTTTGCCCGGGGCTGGTGAGGACGTTGATGGTTGATGAGGGCCTTCCCACGGGCAGTCTGCATGGTTCTTTGGTTGGACGAACCTGTCGGGTGCACTATCTTGACATTTCCCCTGCTGGTCAGACCCCTGACTGGACGCTTTGCCTGCAAGCCCTACACTTAGCTGCCTACAGTGTTCTGGGAAGTGGGAGTGAGTCTCAAATTCGGCACACGGTCTCATCCAAGCGCCTCCATTTTCAACACTGGGTCAGCCTTCTCTGGGCTGAGCCTGGAGCCCCCTGGCCAGCCTCCCTCTTTTGGCCATCTAGGGACTGAAGGTCCAGTTTTCTGTTGGGGTCAGGGTGGAGACGGCAAAGCTTTTGCTAGCCGTACACAGAGAGAGAAGATGAAGAAGGTGGTTCTAGCTACTTGTTGACGGGAACTCACACATCCCTGCTGTTTTCTGTTTCTCCTTTACCCCCAATAAGATTCATCCTGCTCCGCTGAGGTTCTGGGGTGCACATTTGATTGACGTTTGACCCCTCACCCTCGCTATTAGCTTAGATTTGTTTTCTTAGGATGGCTAAATCAGACAGCAGCGTTCTAGCTTGAGGACGGCAGTTGGCTCCCTCGGTTTTCCGTGGAGTGATGCTTTAGGAAAACCCCAGTGTTGGTCATTTTAGTGATGTTGCTGAAGGAAGAGAAAATAAGCCATCAGCACTAATTGTTGTTGTTGTAATGTGCCGTCGAGTAGCCTACGACTCATGGCGACCCTATATACGACAGCCCTAAAACCTGCTCTATCCTGTGCCTATCTTAATGTCTCTGACACACTTACCCCCATTACCCCAGTCACTGAATCAATCCATCTCACCCAGGGTCTTCCTCTCTTGCATTAATAGATGTATGCATACCATATTCAATGCTGCAATATTCACTATCAGAAAAAGTTGGAAAGAACCTCCCATGAAAAAATACACAAAATTGTTATAGATACATCCAGTGGAATAGTACCTAAAGATAAAGAATGCTGATGAATCTACAAACATAGATGAATCTTACAACATACACTGAATTTGGAGGACATTATTCTGTACGAAATAAGTAAAGTGAAAAGGACAAATATTGTGAGATCAATATTTTAAAAGTCAGGACTAGGTTTACACATAGAAGGCAGCACTCGTGACAGGTTACCAGGGATGGGAGGGATTGGAGGGTGAGTCGTCTTAGGAAACAAGCATTAGTCGTGAAGGGAAAGGGATTTCACAACACGGAGGAAGTCAGCACAGCAAGACCAAGGTCAACAGAAAAGCTGCGAAGTACACAAGAATAAAGGGCAACCAAGGTGAATGCTGTAACATAAACAATTTTACAACTACGGTAATCACAACCAAAAATATGTGACTGGGTTACACTGCTAGATGTAAGCTACATGGCTGGGGGGGGGGGTGGGGGTGTTGGATGTACCTGCTCCTGCAATTACAGGTGGGTGACTGTATGTGCTGGGTATTTATTAAAGCACAAAACAGCACAAAGGAGGCAGCTATGGAGACTTCTTGTTGGCAGGCATTACTGAGCTGACTCCAATGGTGACTCTGTGCACAACAGAAGGAAGCCTGGCCTGATCCTGTGCCGTCCCCACAAGCTCAGCCGTGCTTACACCCATGGTGGCCGTCACCATGCAGTCCACCCCATTGAGGGTCTTCATCTTGTTAGCTGATCCCCTACTTTCTTTTGAGACATCCACGTATCTTGTGGGACTGAATTACTGAACTTGAAGGTAAAAGACCATCGTCTCAAAGGATATCCAGGTCAACAACCTTCATAAAGAGAAGGTTATTCTGCATGCTAGTTTGGGGAGTAGCACTGAGGGTCTTAAAAGGTGGCAAGGGGTCAAAGATACAATTACTGGTCTCTTCTCAGTTGAAGCCAAGGGGAGTGAAGGGTATGAAAGACTCAAGCAAGAAATCAGTCCATAGGACTGTGGTCCTGGGAGACCCACAGCCTTCTCTAGCTTCAAATCAGAAGAACTAGATGGTGCCCTGACACCGCTACAGACCCCGCGGGGACTAGTGAAACAAGTCAAGGACTTGTGTAAAGCAGGGAAAAAATGTAGAATACAAATTCATAAGGCAAAGACCAGATTTACCGGACTGGCAGTGACTGAAGGAATCCCCAAGACTTGTCACTCCAAAACATCCATTGCAGCTAATGGTAAATTGGCCTATAAAATAAACAGCAGTGCCCACGAGGAAATCTCCTTAGAACGAATAACTCTATGAGAGAAAATGAGTAACATCTGCCTAAAAGCAAACATGAGGAGGGAAGGAAGGGCAGGGAAGCTGGAGGGATGGAGGAGAGGATTCCACACATTACAGGGATGTTAATCAATGCCATGGAATCTCGGTGTATTAATCACTAACAGGAAACTAATTCTCTATGTAAACTTTTACCTAAAATAGAAGGAAATGTTAGAAAACAAAGGCATCCTTTATCTACAAGTTGTACTTTGTGTTTCCCCAGAATACCTGAAATGCTGCAG
The DNA here is from genome assembly GCF_000299155.1 of Elephantulus edwardii. NCBI lineage: Eukaryota > Metazoa > Chordata > Mammalia > Macroscelidea > Macroscelididae > Elephantulus > Elephantulus edwardii. The sequence goes on along the minus strand of NW_006399837.1, from coordinate 13,424,290 downwards.
AGAATCTGACATGCTGTATTTGTAATTTTATCTAAACACACAGAATAAGACAAACATTGAATTTTAGTTAAATTTAGGAATAGCTAGTTTATTAAATTTGCAACCATTTTAAAATATTTTAAAAATTTAACATTCTACATTATAAAGTTTTACTTCAAAATACTGAGGCTGAGAATAGAAAAACTTTGGGGTAGATTCTATTTATTAGATTTATAATTATGCCTTTTAAGATTTCTGAAATGCTTGAGAAAACCAAACATATTAAATTCACAATTATAAACTGAAATGCTTAAGAGAATTTAATCAAGACTGTAAATAGTGTTTAAACTAAAAATAATTTAATTTGATAGACATGCTATGTGACTTTCATTTATAATATCTCAGATAATTAAGTTTGCAAGCAGGACTTAAATGTTTAAGGTATTGTAATTGGCTAAATGTATAAAGTAATTAAGCAATAAACAAAGAACAATGAAAATGAGTGTTTTTAATTTCAACACAAAATTACTTGATTACTGAATTAAAGGTTTATAAATTGCATTTGAAAGTTTAAAGAAAAACAGGTTTCTAATTTGTAACTTTAATTGAATATTGGTTTTAAATGCAAATAATTATAAAATAAAGCTCCCCAAACCAGACTGTAAAAACTGATTTAGGAATAAATAATTTGGGAACTGGGTGGCCATCTGTAAAAGGAAAATAGATTCATGTCTCCTATCAGAATAAACTCTAAATGGATTAAAGAGCCACATTATTGGGGTTTGTTGTGGTTTTTTGGTCTTAACATAAAAATGTTTTATTTTTTTTTCCATTGTGCATATCTTCTTACTGTTTCCCGTCCCACCTCCCTCATCATTTCCGCAATGACTTGGGATGATAGAAGGAGAATTGATGTCTTTGAGCCATGGGGTTGGAGAAGAGTATTGCATATACCATGGACTGTTAGGAAAACAAACAGATTCTTCCTAGAGAGGTTTCAATCAGGCTGCTCCTTGGAAGCAAGGATTCTGAAGCTTTGTCTGACATATTTTGGACATGATGCAAGGAGGCACCAATCCTTGGAGAAGGACGTCATGCTTGGGAGGGTGGAGGGACAGTGCAGGAGAGGAAGACCCTTGATGAGATGGATTGATTCAGTGACTGAGGTAATCGGGATGGGTGTGTCAGAGACAGTGAGATTGACACAAGATAGAGAAGGGTTTAGGGCTGCTGTACATAGGGTCGCTATGAGTCGCAGGTGATTCAACGGCACATAACAACAACCACCACCACCACCACCACCTCTTGTTCCAGATTGTTGTTATACATGTAATGACTAATCATTTACTCCTTTTGGATAGTTCTTCCCCTTATCTGATCTAATGCAGTGTTCATTATCTATCCACTCTCTTCTCCTTCTCTCTCCAACCCTCCCACATCTGTCCTATTTTATAACAGTGGTGTTATGCAGCATTTGTCCTTTATGACTGAGATATTTCACTTAGCATAATGTCCTCCAGGATCTTCTTTGTTGTTTTATGAGTTCATTGTTTCTCAGTGCTGTGTAATATTCCTTGTGTGGATGTACTACTTTTTCCAATCCATTCTTTTGTTCACGGGCCCTCGGGGTTGCTTCTAGCTCTTTGTTATTGTGAATAAAGCAGCAGTAAACAAGAGTGTGCATTCATCTGTGTGAGTCGTGACTCTGGTTTCTATAGGGTCTATTTCCAGTAGTGGCACTGTTGGGTTAAATGTATGTCTATTTCCAACTTTTTGAGAAACCACCAGACCACCTTCCATAGTGGTTATACCATGTTACATTTCCACAAGCAGTGAGTAAGAGTTCAAATCTCTCCACAACCTCACCAGCATTTGTTGTCTGCTGCACTACTGAAGTTTGCTATTGTTGGCTGGGATAAGATGGGATCTCATAATTGTTTTCAAAGAGCTAAATATTAAAAAACTAACAAACAAAAACCAACAAAATTTAGATAAGTCTAGAAATAAATACAGCTGAATTCCTTTGCTATTTTTGTAACTTTTGTCTCAATATCTAGAAACTACAAAAAGAGGACTAGAAAATCCACCTACTGAAATAGAAAAGCATAATTAATTGTATAGCAAAGTTGCCAAAGACTTGTATGCAAATATTAAGAGCAGAGTTATAATGACCTCAAATTGGGAAGAACCAAAATATACATTGACTAGTAAATGAATATATAGTATATCCACACTGTTGTTGCTGTTGTTACGTGCCATCAAGTAGCCTGCAACTCATAGCGACCTTTTGTACAAAAGCTCTGAATTCGGCACTATCCTGAGCCAGTCTCACTGTCTCTGACACATTTACCCCCATTATGCAAGCTATTGTGTCAATTCATCTCATCCAGAGTCTTCCTCTTCTGTGCTGTCCCACCATCCTTCCAAGTATGATGTCCTTGACCGGGGGCTGGTCCCTCCTGGTCACATGCCCAAAGTACATGAGACAGAACTTCAAAATCCTTGCCTCTGAAGATTAGCCTGGTTTTACCCTCTCTAGGTTAAACCTGTTTCTTCTCCTGGCAGTCCATAGTATGTTCAGTACTCTTCTCCAACACCACAACTCAGATGCCTCAATTCTTATTCTGTCATCTTTGGTCAATGTCCAGATCTCTGATGCACTGCATGTAACTGCAAAGACCATGGCCTGAATCAGGGATACCTTAGTCTCCAGACTGACACTGTTGCTCTTCAGCACTTTTGAAAGGCCCCTGACAGCAGCCTTCCCCAGAACAATCCATCTTTTAATTTCTTGACTGCTGGTGCCAGGAATGTTGATTGTGAATCCAAGCAAGCTGAAATTGTTAACAACCTCTGTCTCTTCTCCATCTATCATGGTACTGCCAATAAACGGCCTAGTGGGAAGAATCTTTGTCTTCTTGATGTTGGACATCGATCTATACTGAAGACTGCAGTCCTTGACCTTCTGCAGCAAACGCTTCAGGTCCTCTTCTGTTTCTGTAAGCAAGATTGACTCATTTCCATAATGTTGTTGATGAATTTCCCTCCAATCCTGATGACACATTCCTCCTCATGAAGTCCAGCCTCCTGAATGATCTGTTCCACATCTAGACTGAAAAGATATGGAGATAGGATATATCCCTAACACACTCGTTCCCCGATTTTAACCATGCCATGTTTCCATTCTCTGTTCTGAGGACTGCTTCCTGGTCCAAGGATAGATTTTGCATGAGCACAATCAAATGTTCTGGGATTCTCATTCTTCTCAAGGTTAGCCATAATTTGTTGTAATTCACACAGTCAAATGCCTTTGCACTGTCAACAAAACACAGATAATCATTCCTCTGGAACTCTGCTTTCAGCCAGGATCCATCTGATGTTGGCATAATGTCTTACAACCTCTTCTAAACCTGGCCTGCATTTCTGGTAGTTCTCTGTCGATGTACTGTTCCAGTTGCTTCTAGATAATCTTCAGTAGGATTTTGCTTGTGTATGATATCAGTGATATTATTTGATAATTTGCACATTCTGGCAGGTCACCTTCTTTGGAATGAGAATAAATATGGATTTCTTCCAGTCACTTTGCCAGGTACTGTCCTCCAGATTTCTTGGCACAACCTGTTGAGCATGTCCAGGACAGCATCTGTCTGTTAAAATATGTCAATTAGCACTCCATCAATTCCTGGGGCCTTGTTCTTTGCCACCTCCTTTGTTGTTGTTGTTGTTGTTGTTGTTATGTGCCGTCGAGCCTCCTGTGACTCATAGTGACCCTGTGTACAACAGCCCTAAACTCCCCTCTGTCCTGTGCCAATCGCACTGTCTCTGACACTCCCATCCCAATTATCCCAGTCACTGAATCAATCCACCTCATAGAGGACCTTCCTCTCCTGCGCTGTCCCTCCACCCTCCCAAGCATGATGTCCCTCTCTAAGGACCGGTCTCTCCTCACAACATGTCCAAAGTATGTTAGACGGAGCCTCAGAATCCTTGCCTCCAAGGAGCCACCCGGCAGCTTAATCCTCCTTCATCACTAATGCCTCTTGATCATATGTTGTTTCATTAAACTCCTTCATCTCAGCCAATTTTTTTTTGTACAGCGACTCTGCGTACTCCTTCCATCTTCTTTTAATGCTTCCTCGATCATTGCATATTCTACTCATAGTATCCTTTAAGTATTGCAACTTGAGGCTTGACTTTGTTTTTCAGTTCTTTCAGCTCAAATGTTGGGTAAGTTTAGTCCTTTTAGTTTTCAAACTTCAGTCCTTTGCATATTTCATTATAATACTTAGTTTTGTCTTCCTGAGCTGCCCTCTGAAATCTTCTGTTCAGAACCTTAATTTCCTGCTTTCTTTCCTTTGCTTTGGCTTCTTGGCGCTCTGGTGCAATATTCAGACTCTCTTCTGACATCCACTTCGGTCTTTTCTTCCTCCTCTACCTTTGTAACGACCTTCTGCATTCTTTGTGGATAATATTCTTGATAGGAAATGTCGTTCAGCAACAAAAAGTGCTACAAAAAGAGAAAGATTCTCAACAAGATGGATTTGACATGGTGACTGTCATAACAGGCTTAAGCACATCAGAGATTATGAGAACAGTGTGTCAGTGTGTCAGTATGAGTTGTAGGCAAGGCAACAGCATCTAACAACCACCACAGCAACAAGTGGTACACACAATAACACGTTGAAATCACAAATGACTTAGGCTGCAGTATCCCATTAGAACATGTCTGAAAGGCAAAGCAGAAACCACATTGGCTGCAGCCTGGGGATGGAAGTACGCTTGACCAGAGTGGCACAGGGAATTGCTGGATGTACAGAACGTATGATGGTTGTTATTGTTGTTAGGTACCATTATTAGGACTCATAGGGACTCCATGTGAGAGAGACTTCTGGTTTGGGGTTGTTTTTTGGGTGGGAGGGCATGATCTTTCTGGAAACTGACTGTCAAGGCATTCTCTCTTAAAGTTACTGCTGGTTCTTGTATTGTTGTTATGTGCCATCGAGTTGTTTGCGACTCATAGCGACCTTATGTACAACAGCCTTAAATGCCACTCTATCCTGTGCCAACCTTGCTGTCTCAAACACACTCATTCCCACCACTCCACTCACAGAATCGATCCATCTCATCGAGGGTCTTCTTCTCCTGAGCTGTCCCTCCACTCTGCCAAACATGATGTCCCTCTCCAAGGACCATTCCCTCCTTGCAACATGCCCAAAGTACGTCAGACGAAGCTTCAGAATCCTTGACTCTAGGGAGCACTCTGTTTGTTCTCCTAGCAGTCCATGATATATTCTTGTATACCAAGCTGGAACCAACCAATAGCTGGCGCTCTAGCGGGTTTTCAAATGCAATAAATCACAGGGGAGGAGAATGCCCATCTTTCCCCCCTCCCCAGAACAGCTGGTGGATTTGAATGAACCTTTGTATTAGCAGTACAATTCCTTACCATTAAGCCATTGTTGTATTGTTGTGTACCACAGAGTCAGAAACCAGCCCATGGCTGACCCTCCAGCGGGTTTTCGGAAGCAGTTAATCAAACCTGAGAATGCCCAGCCTTTTCCTGCAGTGTCTGGTGGCCTTGAGCTACATGCCTTTGGGCTTGTAGCACAGCTTCTTGCCACCAGGCCACCAGAGCTCCACTAAGCCACTTGTACATAGAAAATGTGACCATTCTATTTGCGGCCCCATTTCTGTCAGCAAGTGTGTGCTTTCCAACCATCCTTCCTTCATCGTTGTTTCCAAATTTTGCATTCCAATCACCAGTTATCATTAACTCATCTTGACTGATGTTTGATCAATTTCAGATTGCAAAATTTGATTAAAAAATCTTCAATTTCCTCCTCTTTGGCTTTAGCTATTGGAGCATATATTTGAGTAATAGTTATAGTAACGAGTCTTCTTTGTATGTGTTTGGATAAAATCCTATCACTCACAAAACTGTACTTCAAAATTGCCTTTTTAACTATTAATTCAACAGCATTCTCACTGTTTTTCATTCATTCCCAGCATAGTATACCATGGGACTGTGTGATGCGAAGCGGTCCCTGTCATCCCACTCACGGCTCGAATGTTGAAGTCCACGCATTCCATCTCATTTTTCACAGCTCCTGGTTTCCCAACATATGTACTCTATACACCCCATGTTCCAATTATTTCATCATGTTTGCAGCTGTTTCTCCTCATTTTGATTGACTTCCAACCTGGGCTCTACTTCTAATGCACCTATATGTTACTCTGTTGTTCACCAGGCTTTCAGAGGCCTGCTATTTCAGAAGTGGATGGCCAATCTGGCTTTCTAGAATTTCTTGACAGCACTTGGCAATGAACCACCAGAGCTCCCAAGAAGACACTGGGTGGGTTCAAACTGCCAACCATTCAGTTAACAGCCTTGTGCTGTTCATCAAAACACACAGTATAACTTTATAGAAAAAGAAATGTACAAGAGACACCAAGAGAGTTCATAAAAAAGAAATTCATCCAGTCCTTAAAAACTTAGTGTTCTGGCTCCAGTGGTCATCTGTCAGGATTCTGAAGCCGTACATCAGAACGGGAAGAGACTCTTTCTCCCTCAGTGGCTGGAGAGGCTGAGCTAGCACAGACGCCGGTTTGGGTCAGCAGTGCAGTTCGCTCAGGCCTATGCCACCAGAGCTCACCTATACCGTCCAGAAACATAGGCCAAGAGGAACAATTTCACTCTCAGCAAAACAAAGTCACTGCTGGGGAGCTGACTCCGACTCACAGTGACCTGCAGGGCAGACAGAGCTGGGCTGCCCAGAGGGTTTTCAAGCCTGTAGGCTCTACAGACGTAGACCGTCTCATCTTTCTCCTACACGCCAGCTGGTGGGTGCCAACGGTGACCTTCTGGTTAGCAGCCAAATGCTTTTAACCCCTGTGCCATCAGAGGCCTGTGACAATAGAAAAGCACATGAAAATCACTCGGAGATAGTACTGCTTATCTTTTCAGACTGGCAAAAATCCAAACGGCTGAAAATACACTCTGTTGGCAAGGATGTGGAGATACAAGCCCTCGCCTCATTGTGGAGGAAGCCTACAGAGAGAAGCCTGGCTCCAGCTTTTATCAGAAGCATTTATCCTTTGACAGAGGAACTAGGTGCACAGGAATCTATGCTACCGATCCACCCACGCACACATGACCACGTGTACACGGCACGTGTACAAGGCTCTTCACTGAACTGTTACAGGCAAAAGCTAACCATCAAACGCAGCCTGAACCCAGCACTAGTTGAATATGCTCTGGTCCAATCTCAACAGAGGAGGACTTGAACCCATACTCTGGTCCAATCTCAACAGAGGAGGACCTGGCATTCCCAGCTGTCCTGATTAAGAACGAGGAAGACCTCCAGGTCCTGATGTGGAGGGACCTCGGGACAGACAGCAAAGCGAAGCTGCCCACTGGAACACATGCTCCGTGAGGATGGATTATCAGGCCATTTTGACCACGGTTATCCCCAGAATCGAGTATCTGTAACATAATGTGCACTCAAAAACACTTGTTGAATTAATGAACTGTCTGTTCACAGTGTATTTTTTTTCCTTACTGGCTTACTTTTAAAAATTTTACAGTATTTTAATTTTCAGTGTACACTTGGCTACGCAGCAAATCTGGTTTCCATTTGACATTCTGTCAAAGACAGCTTTAAAGTGCTAAAGAGCACAAATGTCAGTTTAAAGGCTCAAGTGTGCCTAGCCCAAGTCATGGTATTTTCAGTTACTTCATATAAACGTCAAAGTTGGAAAATTAATTTCACTAATCAATTGTAATAAATGCTAGAAAATTTAATGTGCAAAACCCCTGTAAGATTTGTAAAGTTTTACTGACATTCAAAAACTATAGAATACTTAAAAATAGATAAAAGAGTATAGAATCTTTTTTTAAAAAATCCTTAATTTTATTTACATACTTAAAATACTTTCACAAATCTAGAAATAGTTCACAGTCCTAGATTAGAAATTTTTGCTCTGTTAAAAAAATCACCCTTCCTGGGATTCATTTATGCACCTAATGCAATAGTCTAATGATATATCTAATGAACTGGGGGAAGTCTGCTGTCAAGGACCTATCCAAAGTGGCAGGGAACAATGATGTCAGCTTAAAGACCCAGGTGTATCTGATTCAAGCCATGGCATTTTCAACCACTTGATAGGCATCTGTGAACTGCACAACGAATAAGGATGATAGATGAAGAAATGAAGCCTCTGAGTTGTAGTGCTGAAGCAGAGTACTGTACATCCCACGGAATGACAAGCAAACAAAAAAAACGTCTTGGAGAACGTGCAGCCAGAGTGCTCCTTAGAGGCAAAAGGACAGCAAAGCATCTCTCATTCTTTAGGCATGTTGTAAGGAGGGGCGTTCTTTGGGAAAATACAACACACTTAGAAAGGTGAGGGGTCAGTGAAAGGTAGCAACGGGCTCAGGTAAGTCACAGATGATGAGGATGGCACAAAGCTCAGATTTTTTTGAGGCAAAGCTCGGATTTTTTGTTCACAGGGTCACCAAAAGCAACAATAACATCAATGAAACATATAACTGCCAAAGAGTAAAGGAAGGAATAAAGAAGGAAGTGCAACCAGGATTTTCCTTTAGAGGAAAGGGGGTGGCAGTGGAACTTCCTCTCACACTCTTTGGGAATGTCATCAGTAGGGGCCAGTTCTTGGAAAAAGACATCATCCTGGGAAAGGTGGAGGGTCAGCAAAGGAGAAGCTTCTCAACAGGATGGACTGACATAGTCACTCCAACAGGGGCCTCTAGCAAAGCAGAGATAAAATCAAGATGGCTCTGGACAGGGCACAGTTCAGAGCTGTGGTTCACAACGTCACTATGAGTTGTAGTTGACATGATGACACCTTACAACAACAATGCAACATCAATCAATTCACTTTTTTGAACGGAGTTGAAATTACCTAAAACTCATTCAATCCATAAGTGTGTGTGGGCATTCCCAGGAAAGAGTTGTGTACTGTGGAGTTGGAACTGACTCATATCATAGCCGACTTCCACCAGTTTTCAGAGGCAGTAAATCCCACGGAAGGAGACCGCCCATCTTTCTCCTACGGAGGAGCGAGTGGATTCTAACCAGAGACCTTTGTGTTGGCACCTCAGCTCCTCACCACTAAACCACAAGAGCCCGCTGGGAAAAAGACTGGTGCTTGAAACGTAATACAACACAAAAGAATTTAAAAATCCACAACACTTTGGCTTCAAGTTGGAACAGATTCAGCTGACCACCCTCTCTCTGGTTTCTGAGGCTGTGATTCACACAGGAGCAGACTATCTCCTCTCCCCACCACCCACCCCCAGAGCTGCTGACAGATTTAGAACTGACTCCTAGTTGACCCTTCACTGATTTCCAACGCTCTAAATTACACAGGAGGAGAGAGCCTCCCTTTCTCACTCAGAGCTGCTTGGAGGGTCAAACCGCCATAGAGACACTGTCTTTGGGTTAGAGGATCAACTCCCAATGGACTGTGGCACGAGAGCTCTTGTAAGATACTCAACCTACAGCCCGCTGCCACCAGCTGGCTCTCGGGCAGGTCTTCAGAGGCTCTCAACTGCATGAAAAGAGACTGTGCATTTTCCTCCCACAGAGCAGCTGCTGTTGGATTCAAACTGCCTGCCTCTGGGTCGGCAGTAAACTCCTCCCCCGTTAGGCCTCCAGGCTGCAGTAAAGAAACAGTTGGGTATCTGTAGATAACTGAACACATACAGTGTTCTGTACCAAAAAGAACTGATTGACATGGAACTGTCTCAGGAAGTAGCATATGATCAAGAACCAAAGGTAATGAAAGAAGAAGGGGAATTCCTGAAAAACACACTAGCATAAAATGCCATTCCCAGGAATGGATCGAAGACCAACTGGCATGTTTCAACAAATATGTAGTCCCGAACGTGCTCACCAGTCTATGCTAAGAAATTTGGAAGATGGCTATCTGGCCAACCGACTGGAAGAGATTTTTATTTGTTCCCATACTAAAAAAGATGCTCCGACAGAATGTAGAAATTATTGAACAACATCACTAATATTACATGCATGTAAAATCTTGCTGAAGATGATCCCAAAATAGCTAGAGTAGTATATAAACTGAGATTTGCCAGAAATTCAAGCTTGATTTAGAAGAGGCTCTGGCACCAGGGATATCATTGGATAGGTGGATGGATCTAGGCTGGGAAGCAGAAGGAAGTCTATTTGTGTTTTATTGACTATGCAAAGGCATTTGACTGAGTGGTTCATAACGAATTATGACTAACACCAAGAAAAATGGGAATCCCAGAACACTTAAACGTGCTCATGCAAAATCTATACCTAGACCAAGAATCTGTTTTGTGAATAAAGCAAAGGAATACTGCATGGCTTAAAATTATGAAAGATTTGTGTTAGGACTGTATCCTTTCTCAATACCTAGTCAATCTGTATGCACAGCAGATAATTTGAGAAGCTGGACTTTATAAAGAAGAATGTGTCAAGATCAGAGGAAGACTCATCAACAACCTTCTCTGTCTCTTAGGTTCATCGTCACTCAGAACTGATGTGATGGGCTTGAGCTTTTCATTTTAACGTGATGATGCACTGTAGAGATGACAGCTGTCAGTTCTGCTTGCTTCCTCTGCCAGGTCTGGAGGTCCAGGTATGTACCTCAAGCAGTGGTCTTTCTAAGAGAAGTTCTATGACAAATCAGACTAGAAGAACTACAGAATTGGTGACTGCTGTCAAGTCTTGCTCACAGAGCAGACAGGCTCAGATGTTTACATCTTAGACACAACCTCACGATAAGGAAATTGTCCAAAAGCAAATAATTGTGTAAGAGCTTGCACAGAGGAAGGAGAGAAGGAAGAAAACAATAAAGATCAATGATGATAAAAATCTTCCCTAAAGAAAATAAGGTCAGTTGGAAATAGAAATACCATTAGACCCAGCAATTCCACTACTGGGTATATACCCTAAAGAAACCAGAACTGCCATCCCAACAGATATATGCACATCCATGTTTATCGCTGCATTGTTTACAATAGCAAAGAGATGGAAGCAACCCAAGTGCCTATCAACAAATGAATGGATAGAAAAAACTATAGTATATTCATATAATGGAATACTACACAGCACTGAAAAACAATGAACTTGGAAAACATTATACAACATGGCGGACCCTGGAGCACATCATGCTGAGTGAAATATCTCAGTCACAAAAGGACAAAGACTGCATAGCACCACTGTTATAAAGCAGGTCTGATGGGGGCTGAGGGTTGGGAGGAGAATAGGATAAGTGTGAATGGCTAAATGACCACTGCATCGGAATAGATAAAACACTCCCTAAAAATAATGTATGGTTAGGTATTATACATCCGACAACAGCCCAGAATAAGAGATGTATCACTGCAAAGAGAACTGGGAGAGACAAGGGCCTGGGGAGAAGACAGGTAATTGTGCAACAATGAAAATATATAAATATATAAAAATATAAAGATATAAATAAATATATATATAAATAAATAAAAGTGATTTGGGGGAGAAGGGGGTAAAATGTACAACAATGAATGAACGAATGAAAAATTTAACTTCTCTTTAACTGTTAAAATCACAATTAAAATAACGTTTTACTTAAAAAGAAAATAAGATCAGAATCCAAAATGAGAACTGATTCTAAGGGGAAAGTCATATAAGAGATAGAAAGATGAACTATGAACATTGTTCCAAAACATTGAAAGACATGTTGCTGTGGAAAAATCGGCTGTCAAGAACTTCTCCAAAGCACTAAAGAGCAATGATGTCTGTTTAAGGACTAAGGTGTATCTGATGCAAGTCACGGTCTTTTTAATTACTTCCTATGCCTTTGGCCTTTGTATCCTATACATCTGAAACCTGAATAATGAATAAGGATAATAAAAGAAAAATCAAAGACTTTGTGTTGTGTTGGAGAAGATTATTAAAAACCCCATGGACTGCCTTAAAGGAAGAGTAATGAAGGCTGGGGAAACTGTCAAGAGGGGCTGGTCCGGAGAAAGAGGCATCATGTTGATAAAGGTGGAAGTTCAGAGAGAAGGGAGAAGACCTCGAACAAGATGAGCTGACAAGGAAACTGTAATAATGGACTGGAGCATATGAGATCAGAAGGATGGTGCAGGAGAGAACAAGGTCCTGACACATTGTTCACAGGGTTGTCAGGAGTTGCAGTTGGCAGGATGTCACCAAATAAAGATAAATCCCATAAAAAATTATGAGAAGTCACTACATGATTTATTTTCACCAATAAGATGAAAGTAAAAAGTAGCTTTAAGACTATTACAAGCTTCCAGTTTTGGTCTCTGAAGAATATTCTGGGTCAAGATAACCTTGGATGGTCTCACAATTTCAGTCACACAGTGGTAAAAAGGTAACAATGCTTCTCTCTTGGTGGCCTGGCAGAAGGAAAATGAAATGACCTCTGCATCTGCTCACACACTCCCCACTGCTGAGTGGACTGGAGGAGCCAGAGGAACTGCCCTAGGGGGACTCTGAGGCTGAGGTTTTGCTTCTTTTTAATTTATTATTTTTTTGTGTGTAAAGTTGAGTATTTTTACAGGAGAGGTTTCTGCGCCTTTCTCCCAAGAAGCAGCTGGTGGTCGCAAACTTACCAGTTCAAGGTCTACCCCACCCACACAGTCATCAGGGCTCCTTGTACCTGCTCAGACCATATGAAACACACTGTTATTTTCTATTTCCACAAAAATAATTACTAGAATTTGTTAATAACACAGAATCTAGTTCCTGAAATCCATAGCAAGGAGCACAGATTTATCTACTTGCTCAGCTCTGTTTGGTGAACTTGACAAAACCCACAGCTTCCTGTCGGGAACTTCTGAGCCATTAGCACCTGGCAGACAGCAGACGGGGGCTGAGCCAGGGGGACAGAACACACTGTGGAGACCACACGGCAGAACGTCAAGTGCATCTGCAGGGCTGCTGTTGTTGGGTGTGTCGTCCGGCTGAATGTGACTCTTGGTAAGCCTATGAACAGACTGAACCCTGTCCTATGCTGTGCCACCTCATCATCTCGGATTGAGCCCTCTGTCACAGCCACTGTGCCAGTCCGCCTCTCTGACGGTCCTACTCTCTTCTGCAGACCCTTCTCGGCAGGATACCCTTTTCCAAGGACCAGCTGGCCCCTCCTTTCAACACGTCCAAAGTCTGCGAAGCACTGCCATCCTCATATCCCAGGAGCACGCTGGCTGCACTTTCTCCAAAATACACTTGTTTGTTCCCTTGGCAGTCCACGGGATTTCGGTAGTCTTCTCCAAACCACAACTCAGAGGCTCTGCTCTTCAAGAACTAGGTAAGGAGCTCTGGTGGCACAGAGGTTAAGTGCTTAATGGTCTGTGGGTCCAGTCACCAACAGTGTCTTAGGATAAAGAACTGAGGATCCATTCTATAAAAGTCGCAGCCCAGAATAGCCTACGGGCAAATCTACTCTGCCAGCTGGCGCTGCCGGCTCCTATCAACAATAACAACTTTACTTAGTGGCAAGAAGCTGTGCTGCAATACCCAAGGTGTGCCGTTCGAATCCACCAGGTGCTCCGCTGGAGAAGGAGGGGCAATTTCCTCCTGTGCCAGTCAGATCTGATTCGATGGTGCACAACAGGGGAGGAAAAAACAAACAAACAAACAAACCACAATAACAAAACAGTAAGATCAAACAAAGCTCTGAACAGAGAAGGCAAGAGTGGGGTAGAGTGCATTTTCTTTTCCTTCTCTCCTTTTGCATCAGTTCAAAGTCTCTTTTGTAATAAAGCAACAAACCCTAGAAACTTCCCTTTGAAACCTGTGGGAGGACAGAGGCAGGAAGAGGGACTGAGCAGGTCTGAACTTCCACCATCCTACCCCCTGCAAGGCATCTCGGAGGGGCCTTCCCAGCCTGTAAACTGCAGCTCCGTAAAATTACTGTTTACACCTTGAAGGTGTCCATGACTTTGTTTCTGTACAAAATAATAATTTCACTGTGAGAAGTTTATTTTTTAAAATGACCCTCAAGTTTCTCAGGGGTACAGCTCTCTATGTGCTTAACCCGTGGGAGGTGAGCATGGGACAGTGGACACCTGAGACCTGGCAGGGGACGAGGGGACACCAGATGCAACTGGTGGCATGGACCATAGTGCACTGTGCTGGTCAAAAGGCCACACTTCTCCAGTGGTTCCAATCCACCAGAGGCGCCACAGGAGAAAGATGGGCCGTGCTCTCCTGCAAAGATTCAAGCTGCGACACCCAATGGAGGGTCAACAGGACTAAGAACTGACTCAAAGGCAGAGTTTTCAGTTTGATCAGACATGCAATTTCTCCCTTGGGAGGGTGGCGCTGTGCTCCGGATACTCCCACTGGCGGCTCACCTTTGGAAGCAGATCACCAGGTCTTTCCTGAGACTTGAGAGTGGTTTCAAAACCTCCAACCTTTCTGTTAGAAGTGAAATACACTAGAGTTTACAACACCCAGGGACTCCCAAAATCACTGCTGTCGATGGGCTCTGACGCCCAGAGACCCTGCAGGATGGAGAACTGCCCCGTGGGGTTTCCAGGACAGTAATCTTTTTAGACGTTGACTGCCATCATCTCTTGTGGGGTGGCCAGCGATTCAAACCACTGACCTTCCGGTTAGCAGCCTCCTAACATCTGAGCCTCAGAGCTCCTTCCCACAGTGCTCAAACTCTAAACCCACTGCTATTACATCGGCACCAACGCACAGCTGACTCCGCAGCAGGTTTTTCAGAGGCAGTAAATGAGGGGAGAATGTGCATCTTTTTCGTCTGGAGTAGCTGGTGGATTTGAACCACAGGCCTTTGGGTTGGCAGTGCAGCTCCTCACCACTTGAGCTCCAAAGCTCCCTAAGTGGAATTAGATGCCGTGTCGCGTCACATACATCTCCTAGCAGCCCTGTGAACAACAGATCTGAACCTCGTGCTATCCTGTGCCATCCTCACAATCTCTGACACATTCAAGCTCATTGCTGTAGTCAATGTGTCATTCCACCAGACTGCAAGTCTTCTCCACCCCGCCACCTTTTCAAGTATGATATCCCCCTCCAAGGAACGGCCTCCCCTAGCACCATACTCAAAGTCTGTGTGACAAAGCTTTGCCATCTTTGCCACTTTCTTCCAAGACATATTTGTTTGTTCCTTGGGCAGTCTATGGGATAGTCAGTACTCTTCTCCAACACCACAGTTCAAAGGCACCAATTTTCTCCTGTTACCCTTATCACTGCCCAGATCTCAGATGCACAGCAAGTGACCAAAAAGACCATGGCCTCAATCAGGGGCACCTTAGTCCTCAAACTGACATCAATGCTCCTCAATAATCTGGAGAGGTCACTGAGGTGATAAGCATTGTAATGGAAAATAAACCAGGAAAGGAAGCAGAGAATGCTGGCCCAGGGGAAGAGGGCCCCACTTCAGTGACAGGGGAGGCTGCTCAGAGACATGTCATATGAGTCCTTCAGATGCCAGGTACTGAGAACCAAAATAACAGATGAGCTGTTCATTGCTGTGAGTCAGAACAGACTCATAGCTGACCTTCCACTGGGTTTTTAAGACTGTAAATCACGTGGGAGGAGATGGTCTAGCATTCCCCTTGGAACTGCTGGTGGACTAGAACTGCCAGAAAGACAAGGCCTTTGTGTAGTAGGCAGGCCTTCACCACCAGAGCTCCCTATTGAGAACCAAAGGGAGGTGTTAAACTTCACACCACAAGCCCTAAGTAGCCTTTCCAAGAATGTTGTTGTTGCTGTTATATGCTGTTGAGTTGCCTGCGACCCATAGTGCCCCTATGTACAGCAGCTCTGAAGCCTGCCCTATCCTGAACCAGTTTCACTGATTCTGACATACCAACCCCTCTTGCCTCAGTTACTGTCTCAATCCAAGGTCTTCCTCTCTTGCACTATTCCTCCACCCTTCCATGATGTCCTTCTCCAAGGACTGGTCCCTCCTGGCCATGTGCCCAAAGTATGTGAGATGGAGCTTCAAAATAAAATAATTTGCAAGTTCAAATTAAAGCTAAAGAAGGTCAAATCATATCCTCAGGAATAAAAAATTTTTTTTTTTTTAGGAATAAAAATTTGATCTTGAGTCTATCTCCCCTGAATTTAAAAACCAACTCAGGAACAGATTTGAGGCCTTGGACATTAATAAATAAAGATCAGATGAGCTGTTGGAAGATATCAAGATTAACATCCATGAAAAATGTAAAAGGTCGTTAGAAAGAAGGACAAGAACCTACAACCAGGAGAAGATAACATAGATGAATGGGATCTTCTAAGACTCAAATCCCTATGCACATCCAAAAACTTCTCCAGTAGGG